>NW_023270816.1:395670-399344 GCF_011800145.1 Mirounga leonina
TTTGTACTTTTTGTACAATAGGAGTTTAAATAGGAGTTTGTACTTTTCTCTACTGCCTATCCCTTCAATACAATATCCCTACAAATAGGAGTTTGTACTTTTTGTCGAATGACATGACTCTTTTAAAATGTAGCAAATATAAGAATACTCAGTCCCGGGAAAGAAAAAAAGGATTTATGCATAGTATACACACCCTCAGAGGAATTTTTTCTTACTCTTTTCAAGTTTGTCTTCCCATCTAGGTCAAGTCAGTAATGCTGCCAAAGTCTTTATGGGCATAAGGAAGCCTTTCACATGCTTATAACCTTGAAAGATGAATGGAAAACCATCTAAGAACTTTCCTTACATGTTCATTTTTCCTCCATGAAAAGGATATTTGATTGAAAATAAAACAGAGTTGACAAAAGTGCCAACTCCACCACATTTCTGCCATAATTTAAACTAGGCACGTCTCCCTCACACACCCTGAGGTCAGTGCTCTTCGGCAACAGAAAGGAACATGGCAGCATCGTTTTACAGCTCGGTGTGGTAGGCAGACCCCCATGATTCTCATCCCCTTGTGTGACACCCAGGACTATGTTGCATTACATGGAGAAAGAGAGGTTGCAGAAATTATTAAGGTTACTAATCAGCTGACCTTGAATTAATCAAAAGGGAGATTGTGTGGGAGAGCCTCAGCTAATCATATGAGACCTTTAAACACAGTGTTTTCTCCAGCTGGTGGCAGAAGAGGAAGAGAGATTAAAAGGAGAGGGAACATGAGGGAAGCTCTTTATTGCTGAGATGGAAGAAACCCTGGAGCAAAGACCTGAGCATGTCCTATAGGAGCAGAGAGTGTGCCGGTCCAGTAGCTGGCAAGAAAACAAGGACTTCACTCCTGCAACCTCAAGAGCCTGAATTCTGCCAACAATCTGAATGAGCATGGAAGCATTCTTTCCGGAACCTCCAGCTTAGCCCAGCTGACCCCCTGATTTTTGTCCTGTGAGATACTAAGCAGAGAACCCAGTTGTAACTGACCTGCAGACTATGAGATAATAAATGGGTGTTGTTCAAAGTTCTTAAATTTATTACAAAGCAATAGAAAATGAACACACTTTGTATTAACTGAGAATGGGTTCCCAAGCTTTTCCCACTACTCTTCTGCTCCAAGTCTCCTTTCCAACCAAAATGTATTTCTTGGTTCCTAAACATACCTTTTGCTTTCGCCCGCTCAGCCTTTATACACATTTATTTGCCATGCTGGAAGCCTTCTTTCCTGTTTAGCCAAGGCCTTTGAGACCAACTCATAGCTTATCACCTGAAGGAAAGGAGCCTGACACAATTTTCTCTCCAAAATCAAATAATCTTCACCTGTATAATTCAATTGACAATCATGCCCTGCTTTGTGGCACCTTTTCTTATGTGGTCTATATTTTTATTACTACTTATTTTCTTCTTAATTAGATAGTAAGGCCCTTGAAAGCAAGCACTCCTAATTTTTATGCCCCACTCTACCTAATACAACCCTTGCACATCATAGGCCCCCAATAAATATTTGTTCATTTGTTTTGTTCCAAAGTATCTCTCCTCAATCTTAATGAGATTAAATGACACCAGAAGTCCAGAGAAAACCTCATTAGCCAAGCAATGGGGAGCTCAGCAGTGACCTGCCCCACATTCCACTTGGCCTTTCACTACCATGAACCCTAAACACACTTAAACTGTCAAAATTAAAAATGTAACTGCAAAAACAAGATAATCACAGAAAGTAATTTTTGCCAATTGATTTGTGTGACTTTCAATGACATTGTAAGCTCCCAACTCTTCCCTGAGCTGCCAATTTGCACAGAAAGGGATGCTTTCTCTACGGACCATATTTACAAATGAATACACTATTCGCATGAATGTGCAAGAGAAAGAAAAGACCAGCAGAAAATATAAAGAGTGTTGAACTGAACATTGTTAACAATTAAGAATGATCAACATAACAGGCATGAAGGAGCAAAGGCCGGAAGTGACCCGTGGTGTTGCAAGCCATGTAGGTTTTGTTTAATCCCTTGAAATACAAACAGGGCCTAAAATCCCAGCTAAGACATTTACTAAACTAAATGAACCTATTTTAAAGTTTCAGGGAAAAGCAACAAGAATGCAATTTGGGAAAATAATGAAAGTCAACTTCGTCACACTCCAGTGCCTCCCTCTGTGATGTTACCATCCGAACCCATAGCAACATGTTGCCCCATAACTGCCTGAAAATTAAACTCAAACTTCAAAAATATCACTATCTATTTTTCTTTGTTTCTCAAAGGAAAATGTAAAATAAAAATCAATTTTACATGTTTTTTATGTGTTCTTTATTATACACAGAATCATAGAACATGAGGCCTGGCTGAGACCCTGACAGACTCTTTTGTTTATTCTTTGGCATTAGGCAGGCCCACACTTAATCCTTCCTTGATAAGAAAATCTCTATCATTTCTAAAGACTTGCAGAGGAGATTTCTTAGATTCTCTCTAACCCACTAAGGTAGTTAATAACTTTCCTTATTATCTAGCCTAAATCCTTAAGACTCATTTGTTCTTGTCTAACTATTCACTAGAGGTTGGGGGGGGGGCGGAATTTATCACTCTCTTTCATATAAGAAATACTCATATACTGATAATAATTATAGAATCACCTCTGCGATCTCATAATGAAATATTCCAAGTCTAATGGTGGTTCTCTGCTAAATGTTCTGCAACTTCTCCTGCCTGCCTTTATCTATAAACCTCAAAAATGTTTGCTGACCTCTGTTAAGGATTTGATTACCCGATACTGAAATTTGTGGTAGTTCTTACAGGTTACACCTTGGACATCCATCCAGGACCGTATCTCAGGAATATAGGATGACATCAATCATGCTATCCTCACTCCTACAAATAATTTTATGAAGATAATTCAGTTGGAATGAATATTGAGGGCACCTATGAAATGTGAAAACAAGTCACAGAAAGGTTGTCTATATAGAAAAATAGGACTGAAAGGAAGTATATCACAATGTTACTAGCAGCTAACCCTGGATGATGGTAGGATTATGTGCATGTATGTTTTATCTTCCATTACACTTTTCTATATTCTCCAAACTTCTTATTATGTATTAGTTTTTAACTAGAAAAGAAGAAACTGTGTGTGTATGTGGGTGTATGTGTGTTGGAAGGGGCAAAGTGGAGCTGCTCATTGGGGTTAAATGAGAGTGAGGTGGTGGGTGACCAACCACCCCAGTTTTCACACTGTTAAGTCCCAAATTGCAGAAAATCTCTCAGTCCCAAGCAAACCTGGATGGTTGGGCACCATAGAGGAAACCAGGTAAGGGGACATCAGAGGTGCTGCCTATGGACAGCCAAGAGTGGGAGTAACACCAGAGCCATTATTTTTCCTACCAACTGGAAACCACTTACCTCGGCCTGATGGATGAGCTGCTCTGGATCCTTAAATTTAGAGGATCAAAGCAACACCCTAATACATGGAAAGGGAAGAGCAACTCTGTGTTGGAACCATGTTCTCTTTTTCATCTATGAAGCCACATTGCTGACTCAGGTCAAGGTAATAAAGCCATTTGAGATTGAATCAGAACAGAAAATTCTAGACTTATTTGCTTTGCTGCTTCTTTTTCTTTCTTTCTTTCTTTCTTTCTTTCTTTCTTTCTTTCTTTCTTT
>NW_023270816.1:399354-512225 GCF_011800145.1 Mirounga leonina
TTTCTTTCTTTCTTTCTTTCTTTCTTTCTTTCTTTCTTTCTTTCTTTCTTTCTTTTTCTTTTTTTCTTGCTACTCAGGTCTCAGGAACTCAGAAATGCCAGGAGCACACCCTTAAGAACCAACTAAAAGACACAGACGTGGCTTCAGGTCAGCATGTTGACTCTAGTCCCTGTACCAGTTTCCACCCATGGGGCCAGCTCTAAGCAAAACTCTGCAGGAGAAACACGATGCTGAGTCTCCATTCTGGTCAGAACCAGCCTTCCCTCCATCAGAAGCCCAGTGACTCTCTGGTGGCCTTAGCTGTGGTGAAGCGCATTTGTTTCCAAAGTCATTGTGTGGTAATAGTGGATCCCTAGGAGACAGTTTAGTAGCTTTTAAGAGCAAATGTTCAAGTGAGGCATATGTAGCTCAGAGCAAACCCACAGGCAACTCTTACCTCCAAGCTATAATAGCAGTAATAATCGCATTCTTTCCCTCCCAGGTAATGCACACGGTATGCCTAGAACAGGGTCCAGCATATAGTGAGCATATGCAATATATATACACATGCCAATTTATGCACCAGCAAAAAATGAGTCATAATTCCAGTCTTCCTTAATACAAAATCAGCCCCAATCACATTAAATATTTACTGAACATTCACTAAGGACCAGATGGGGCTAAATATCCGAATACAAGATAAGTAAGATGTGACCTCTGCCCTCAAGGAGTTTCTATATAGTCCAGTTCAGGGAACAAAGATAAGCAGATAATTTCAGCACCAACTGGTCTGTTCCCTGAGAGCTCTCTGAGTAACAAAGCATGTGGGTATTGAGTGCTGCAGAGAGTGGCACTGGAGAAGCTTTCATGGAGGAGAGCTTTGTTAGAACTAAATCTTTCAAATATATTTTTAAATTTTTTTATTTTAAAAATATACAACTTCACTACTAAAAAAATTAAAAACACACAGGCAAAAAGAGAAAAAGTTAAAACCACTTGGGACCTCAGTGCCAAGAAATAAACAACTTTTAGCATTTATATCTTTCCATAATTTTTATATAGATATGAAAACTACATATGTATTCCTGGTGATACGTACTATTTTGTAATCTGATTTTTTTCCACTTAAAAATATAGCATGAGCATTTTTCCATATCAAAACATATAAAAAATAAAGTACAACTTTTTAAATGGCTGCTTAGTATTCTACTGTAGATATATATGTAATTTTCTTTTTAACCAACCCCGCTCATGATTTCCAAATGGGTTATGCTGGACACTCTCATTCAGTGGGAAGTAGAAAATTTGTTTAATAGGAGGAATGGCTCGATGTGATTGTGAAAAAACAACCAAGCAGTATGGAAGATGGATCTCAGCAAAAAGAATTCCGAGGGCACCAATATTCCAGTTGGAGTCAAAGAGGGCCTGAATTAAGGCTGTTGTGGGAAGTCAGGGAAAGACCCAGCCTAGGGATCCAGGAGTATGAATTTATAGGACTTGGGGGCTAACAGTGGGGGACGAAGGCAGGGTCATGCTTTGATGGGGCCTTTATCTCCTGGGTGCTTATTAACCAATAGATCAAACCCAAGAACTGTGTGTTTGGGGGGAATGTGAATATTATTCATTTCTTTCAGGATGCGTTGAGGTCCAAGGGCATATGAAACGCTGGCATGGGGATGATCGATCATTGAATTGAGAACTCCAGACTACTTCCAGGATGGAGAACATATGGATATAGCAGTGAAGACTTGGGCATGGAGAACATCCAGGAAAGTTGGGGAAGTGTGTAGACCATAGGTGAGGACAGATGTATGAGGAAGACTACAAGAGGCACCAGCCACGGAATCTGAGATATGAGGTATGCGCATGAGGAGAAGAGTCTCTGGAAAAAAGCCTTGGAGAAAAAGGCTTATCTCTGACAGTACCATGCTGTGGGAGAACTGGCAAAATCCCCAGGGACTTGTTAGCTCTTCTGTGGACATGCCCTTCCCCTGGGGTGCAGCCATCATCAAGAACTTGGTAATAAACGTTAGGACCTTACCGAAGGCCAGCGGTGGTGTTTCAGGCTTAGCTATTTTGATCGAGCAGTAAAATACCCTAGAGGAGTATCTCTCAAACTGTGCTAGAGCACACCCATAAAAAATGGGGGGAAGGCTTTTATAGTCACATAAATTTGAGAACACAGAAGCAAGCATTTAAATGGGATTCTTCACTACAGGACTTTTCAGAGGCTTTAATATGCTATTGTAATTGTGCTTCCCCCAGAGAGAAATGTGGTGGATGGCATCTCCCAAACTTCTGTAAACATAGAATTCTTTCCATATGGAACATCCCTAACAACTCTGAGATCACTTGTGTTCCAAAAAGGCAGCGTGAGGAATGCTGACCAAGGAACACCGGGTAGGTACTACACATAACCCCGATCTCAATTACTTGCAATAACAAAACAAAGCAGCTAATTTACTTTGTGTGTAACAAAATAGGTCAAATACCAAAGGGAGAAAAGCATTAAAGGCAAGGAATCTTTTGGTGCCATATTTCATTAGCTCTGAGAGTCACATTTCTTTTTACATTTTCACGTCTCTGAAATCCAAAATCAGGATGTGTCTCAGAGCTGGGGTCTGACAACCTTTGTGTGACCTGTGACAATCATGACAGAGTTCTCATCGTCCAAACATCACCGAATATCAGCAACTTGATAAAAAAAATCTCGGAAAATTAGAAATGCACTTTTGTATATGAGCTCACAATCAAAAGTTTGTGGGGAGTGGGTCTGCAGTGGTACTGAACGGTCAGCAGCATTTCTGACCTGGGAGTCAAAACAGGCTCGTACCACTTAATAGCAGATCCAGTAAGGAGTTCTGCACTGAGGGCTTTTAGTTATTTCACCGATTCTTTAAGAAACAATGAGCCATTGACAGCTTCAAACGCACAGGTATGTACACAAACGTGGACAGCAATGATAATAAATGAGAAGTCCAGAAGACCAGGACTGTGGATGTGAAGAAGCCTTAGGAATACCCCAATCAACTCACATCCCTTCTATCTTCCTTTTTCTCTGTAGGCAAAGAGTGATGGGTGATAAAATCCTATGTCTATGTTCCAAGAGCTCTGCAAATGGGTATTAAATAAATTCTAAGTGATAAGAAAGCATTGTATCATAGTTTAATGGGCAGTGATTTTTCCTTCTTAGTGGTATATAAAATAACAGGCCATTTGAAATCAGTTGTGACTTAGAATTAATGAAATGGATAACTGCCTTTTAATAAATTATTTTAGCCAATTCTTTCTCTCTAAAACATTTTGCATCTTATTCTTAAATGGCCCAAATTCCCAAGGAAATGCTACCTTTAGAGTGAAATTTTGAGACCTGCCCTTGGTTACCTTACTTTTGAGGGGTTCAAAGGCATCCGTCTCCTCTCACTAGAAATCTCAAGCAGACCACCTCCTAAAGCAGCATCTCTTTATAAGGCTTCTGCCTCTGAGCCGTCCTGAAGGACAAGGCTTTACACCAGACTAATTCTCCGGGGACAACCTAGGCTCCTCCTTGAAGTTTTTGTTTTCCTCTTCAATTCTCTTTTTATAGTTGGAGCCCGTGACAAGGCTGCTCTGCCCCAGCTGACGTCAGTTAAACCTTGTGCTTAAAGCAGCGCTGCCTCCCCTCTCCATTCAAATCTCTATGAAATGAGGGACTGAGCTAAGACATTCTCGGGGTCCCTATAGCATCCTACGCTTTATGTTGACTTCTCAAAAAGACCAAATGTATTATTGACATTTCATTTGCACTTTATACAAATATTTATATTTGTATAAATATAATTTTTGTATAAATATAACAAGCACATTATATTTATAATTCACCATTGTGCCTTAATAAGCAGACACAGTTCTTGACAACTCTCATAGTGGAGTGCCGAATACGGGAACATACTACAAATTAACATTTGTCAAACGGTCACGTTTCGCAGCATCTCAACTCGGTTTGAACACTGTGTTTCAAGATTATATTTGTTCCCACCTTGAAAGTAGCCACAAGCGCTGCTTCTTAACAAGATAATCATTCCTGAGTTGAGATGGGCAGTTATAATGAAGTTAACTATTAATGTGATCTACAGTCACTAGGCTACAGGGCTGTGAGGTCAAGTTCATGTCCGCCTGGTTGGCTACGGTGTCCGTAACACGGAGCATGGTGTGGTTTTGCAGCAAATTGCTCAACAACTATTTACTGAATGAATAAATGACTGACTCAGTGGCATTGAGAAATAGAAAATTAGGGCAAAATGAATTTTTAAATGCCAAATGCATGTGTATGTTGTAAACCATACAGGCAGGTACAGATGATTTATTGAGACTAATCTTTCTTCTAAATTTTCTTCATGCCAGGATATAGTCCGATAATGTCATAACAACTTGCATTGTCATTGGCTTTAGCTAAATGAGTGACCCATGCAGCAGGCTGTGGGATTATTTATAATATACATGCACACGCATTTTCTTAATCACTAAGGATAAGTCAGACAGCTTCAACTGTAACAAAAGGGGGATCCTAATCTGTAATCCTCTTTTGGTTTTGTGGGGGGGGTTGTTTTTTTGTTTTGAAGACCCCTTAGTCCTTTGGGAGAAGGCTTGAAGAAAACACTGGAGGGGGGATGGACCTCTGAACACCAGAATTAACACTCTTAAAAATAAAAAGGTATAAGCAGCTTTCCCAAACTCTAATGGAAGATGTTCTTTGATAGCAGAAAATTGACTCCTGAGGAGGAATAAGCTGAAGTCCTGACAAGGATGGCTGAGCTTTCACATGTGATTACTGGGAGATGCACTCAGAGAGCCTCTCCCAGCCCCTGGAAGCTGGTGAAGACAAGAGACTGAAAGGATACTCTGAGGCACCCTGTCCCATGGAGAGCAGATGGGAAGGAGTCAGACAGCAAAACTGCCCAGAGCCTATGAGGGTGACAAATGTAGTAGGAAAGTGCTGGGACTGTCGAGGCGCCCACAAGAAAGGAGGATGTGCCAGGGTAGTGAACCTACTACCTTTCATTGGTTTGGGACTCTGAGGCAAAAAACCACTGGCATTTTTTTTCAGGGATTGGCTTATTCCCAGGTTTTGTATGTCTTGAGAAGGAAAGAACAACACAAAAATCACATAACATTGCGGATGTACATTCATATCCTTACTACCCTCCCTGACCAGTTTGATGAAATCCCAGAATTCTTATAAAAGTGATCGTTCTCCCCAGAGTTCATGAAATTCATCCACCGAACTAATCTAGAAATTCTGTCAGAACAAGCTCTTTCTCATATGTCAGCATCTCTGCGTCTTTCCATTCTCAAAAATAAAAATATTGACATGCAGAAAAACAAAGAAAAGAAATTGAGGGGTGGTGAGCTGAGGCGAATGCTATCCGGATATTTTTCAAACACATGCAAAAATATTGGAATCAGGGAATGCAGTATCTATCACAACAGAAATGTGTACCTTAGATCTATGCTATTTCAATGCTCTGCAATACACCAAAAATTAGCTATTGATAAGAACCACCCTCTAGATTTTTTGTCAGGTTGGATGATTTAATTGATTATATGTAACTAAATACCCTAGGGTTGAGTGATAAAGTGGAATCCAATGCTATTTCTCAAACCACCTCTGTATATATTGACTATATGCATACTCAGGATCCTAAGACCAGCAGCACAATTTTTAAAGTTATTTGGTGGAGTTGGGGAGAGGTAGAAATAAAGATTCATTTCATCCAACAACTCCAATTAATACTTATTTTTCCTGAGTGGAAAAAAATGCAACTGCTATATTGGTCATTATCTCATAGGAATTTGGAATATTGATCCTCACCCAGATCTTCCCGTTCTTTCATCACAGGAAAGTTGGATTGGGGACAAGACTCGTGCAAGTGGTGTGATTTCATTATTCTTCATACATGTGCCATCTTTCCACCCTGCCTTACTTTCATCTGGGTGTGTGGCCCAGACAGGTTGCAGCCCATGCTAGGCTGAGGGCTGAAGGCAAAGGCTTAACTGATGGCCACAGACCTGGGCTACCGTCCTCTGTAAACTTCTCTCTGGGACGTCCCCCACAAGCCCACCCAGAGAGTGGGAGACACAGGGTATGGCCAACCAAGGGAGAGGCTGGAGCAGAGCACATGCTGAATGGAAGTGAGGCATGCTTGTCTCTTTGACCCTCATCTCCACAGTAAAAGATGAGGTAACCATTCAGACTCCTCCCTAAGGAAAACAGGATGCACACCAACCAATCTGAGCTAGAGTAAGTCAAACAGAAAGACTTTGCCAATCCTGCCAGGCCCAGGGTTTTCCAGACATATCATCAAGACCCTGCCTCCCACAGAGCTTCAGAGAAATGGGCATTCATGAGGCTAATATTATTTCATTGAATTGGAAGCAGCAAAATCAAGCAACAAGTCAGAGAAGAAGTTGAGAATATCCAAAGCTTAAGTAAATCCCAATGCATAGAGATTTATTTCTGCACTCCAAAGGATCATAGCTATATACACATATATACACATATATATACACAATGTACTTCGATTAAAGCCCTCCAAGTACACAAACTATATCATCAAAATAAATCCTATCTGGATGTTCCCACCATGAGGAGGAAAATCCTAATCACTAATGAAACAGGATTCAATGAGTCAACAATAGTCATTCTGTGGGCAAAAATAATAATAAAGATAAATAAAAGTCCAAAATGGCAACTATATATTTATATATATATAGTTATTATATATTAAATACATAACAATGCTTTTAAAGGCAGGCCCTGCCCAGAACCGCATGGGAAGCCACCCGACATATGAACGTCATTCACTTACCTCTAGTCTATGTTATTATATAGTTATACTTCAATATAGATTTGGGACATTACAGTTTATTTCATATTTAATATTACTCTTAAGTGTTTCCATGACTGAAAGGCATTTTACATTAAAATATTTTTAAAAGTCATATTTCATTTTCAAACTGTCTGAGCAAAACAAGCAAAATGATGGAATAGTTCAAAGAAGATAAACTATAACTCCCACTTCTAAGAGTCAGGATGGGAGCTCAACAAGATGAAACAATTAGGGCGCCTGGGTGGCTCAGTCGTTAAGCATCTGCCTTCGGCTCAGGTCATGATCCCAGGGTGCTGGGATCGAGTCCCACATCGGGCTCCCTGCTCGGCAGGAAGCCTGCTTCTCCCTCTCCCACTCCCCCTGCTTGTGTTCCTGCTCTCGCTATCTCTCTCTCTGTCAAATAAATAAATAAAAATTAAAAAAAAAAAAAAAGATGAAACAATTAATTTTTGGAACAACCTAACTCAAAAAAACGCAACTACTGTAAAATGTGCAGTGATGTTTCTCTTCCATTTATTAAAGAGAAAGTCCTGTGAAATGAGATTTATACTCTTGAGCTATGAAGGAAAAAACGGGGTAGGAGCCAGAAGAAGATAAGAATCTACACCTACCATAATAATTCAACCTGACCTCTGATATTAGATGACTATGTGATCCTAAAAATGACACCAATACACTGTCCTCATTTTTTATGGAGATATTTTTGAATGCCACATATTGGAGCAGAAAAAGGTAAAATGAATGATGTTTTATATTTATATATATATATACACACACACACACACTTACACTTGGCTTTTAATGAAATATAAAGGATTAAATTTGCCTAATTTGTTTTTCTTCTGTTTTGATGAATTAAATTTGATCACTTCTTACAGCAATTAATTTGTCTGAGAAACCTTTTTTTTGATATTTTAATCCAAGCTCTTATTGCATGTACTGAATTCCTATTGAAGCTCCAATAGTAGATTATAATTTTGAAATTGTATCATATTCAAAATACAGTGAGTCCATCTCTGCCTTAAATGTATGGCCAGAGTAGCTGTGTGTGACTCCAGGAGGTAATTATAAATTCCACAGGACTTCTCGTTTCTGGTCCAGCATCTAAGGAGCTTGGAAGTTGTCACTCTTGGTAACAAGTCAAAGAAGTGAGGTCACAGGGAAAAACACTGCCTCAAAAATTGGAAAGATCAGCAGGAGGATACAGAGAATCACAACTTACCAGAGCAGAAACCTTCATAGGAACGAGCCCCAGAGTAGGGAAATCTAAACTATAGTTGAAAAATTGCCGGAGACTCAGCGTGGACAAGTCTGAGACACAAAAACTCCAGGAGGACTCTGACGTAGGGGTCCCCACACTTCTGTGAGTTTTACCTCCAGGAGATGGACCAGGTTCTTAGAGTGACTATCAGAGAAAAAACAAAAAACAAAAAACCTTGTGCTTCTGCTGTGGGGGAAAGGGCAGGAAGGATTTAGAAACATGCCGGAGCATTCTGTTCTTAATAAGAAGGTTTCTCTGTCCTCAAGAGAAACTATGTAAAGAACCTAAAACATGGGGTTTTATCAGAGACTAACTGACCTGAGGGAAGGGAAATATCCAATTCCAGCCCACTGGAGACATCATATCTACCTAAGGTGATGGGGAGACTAGATATCAACCAACAGATTCTAATGTTTTTATGGAAAGGCAAAAGATTTGGAATAGACAACACAATATTGAAGGAGAAGAACAAAGTTGGAGAACAATATCTGACTTCAAGACTTACTACATTAAAGCTATGGGTAATCGAGACATGTGGTACTGGGGAAAGAATAGACAAATAGATGAATGGAACAGAATGGAGAGCCCAGAAATAGACCCATATAAATATATAGTCAACCGAGGTTTCACAAAGGAACAAAGGTACTATAATGTAGCAAAGATAGTCTTTTCAATAAAGGGTGCTGGAACAGCTTAGCATCCTTGCACAAAAAAAAAAAAAAAAAAAGAACCTAAATACAGACCTTATGCTCCTCACAAAAATTAACTCAAAATGAAACTCTTAGAATATAACATAGGAAAAAAAATCTAAGTGACTTTTGGCTATGGCAATGACTTTTTAAATATAACACCAAAGGCAGGATCTATGGAAGAAATAATTGATAAATTAAACTTCATAAAATAATAAATAACTTAAACATAAAATAATAAAAAAACTTCTGCTCTGCAAAAGATTCTGTTAAGAGAATGAGAAGACAAGAGACAGACTGGGGGGAAATACTTCCAAAAGACGTATCTGATAAAGGATTGTTATCCAGCATGTACAAAGAGCTCTTAAAACTAAACGATAAGAAAATGAACAACTTGATTAAAGAATGGGCAAAAGACCTGAAAAGATATTTCACCAAGGAAGATAAACAGATGGCAATTTTAAGCATATGAAAAACTGCTCAAAATATGTCATTGGGGGGCCGCCTGGGTGGCTCAGTCAGTTGAGCGTCTGACTATTGATCTCAGCTCAGGTTTTGATCTCAGGGTTGTGAGTTCAAGCCCCGCACTGGGCTCCACGCTGAGTGTGGAATCTACTTAAAAAAAAATGTCATTGGGAAAACACAAACTAAAACAACAACAAGATACCACTGCACACCCATTAGAGTGACCAAAATCCTAATGCCACCAAATGATGGCAAGGGTACAGAGCAAGAACTCTCTGTCATTGCTGATGGGAATACCAAATGGTACAGCTACTTTGGAAGACAGTTCGGCAGTTTTTTACAAAACTATAATGTACTCTTGGTAAATATATATGGTAAATAGACTCTTACCACACAACCCAGCAATCACACTCCTTGGTATTTGCCCAAATGATTTGAAACTTATGTCCACACAAAATCTGCAAGTGACTACTTATAGCAGCTTTATTAATAATTTCTAAAACTTGGAAGTAACCAAGATGTTCTTCAGCAGGTGAATGAATAAACTGTGGTACATCCAGACAATAGAATATTATTCAGCACTAAATGAAATGAGCTATCAAGCCATGAAAAGACATAGAAGATACTTTCTAGGTTAAGCCAGTCTGAAAAGGCTACATACTGTACAATTCCAATTATATGACATTCTGGAAAAGACAAAAGTATGGTGATGGTAAAAAGATCAGTGGTTGCCATGGGTTGATGGGAGTTGGGGGGAGGGACAAACAGGCAAAGCAGGGAGAATTTTTAGAGGAGTGAAAATACTCAGCATCATACTATAATGGTGGATACATTTCATTGTCCATTTGTCATCACCCATAGAATGTACAACACCAAGAATGAACCGGACGGTAATGATGTGTCAATGTAGGTTCATCCATTGTAACAAATGTACCACCTGGTACAGATATTGAAAGTGGGGAGTCTGCCTCTATGTGGGGACAGGGAGTATGGGAGATCTCTGAATCTTCCACTCAGTTTTGCTGTGAACCTAAAACTGCTCTAAAAATAAAGACTATTTTTTAAATGTTGTTCTAATAAATGTGTTTTTTTCCTAAAAACTAAAACAGCCCACAGTGAGCCCTTTGCCCCTTTCTCTCTTTCTTTGTGATTTAATAAATGCTTATTAAGCATGGGATATTAATTTCCTAGGGCTGTCTTGACATAGTACCACAAACTGGGTGGTGTAAACAAGTATTTATGTCTCCAGTTCTGGAGGCTGGAAATCCAAGATCAAAGTGTAGTTAGAGTTGATTCCCTCTGAGGGCTCTGAGAATCTGTTCCGTGCCTCACACCGAGCTTCTGGCATTCCTGATCTCTGTTTTGTGTTCACGTGGCATTTTCCCTGTGTATGTGCCTCTGTCTCTAAATCTCCCTTTATAAGGACACCAGTCATATTGGTTTAGGGACCCACACTGCCTAAATTCCTATCTGCAATGCCCCTGTTTCTAAATAAGGTCACATTCTGAAGTACTCATCATTAGGACTTCAACATCTGAATATTAGGGAGATGCAATTCAGCCCATGGTACGTGTCTATGTACATAGCATCATGTCGGGCTCTGTTGGGGATCCAAAATATGATAAGGCCTCTTGCCCTTGAGAACATGACACAACTAATACACAGCCACAGCAATTGTGCAGCTGTCACAGGAAAAGTGCAGGATTAAGAGCAAAATGAAAAGTCTTGATGCTGCTGGTATGACTAAAAGAAGGCATTAGAGACCACTTACAGGTTGGGGTGGACCACTGTGGGTGGGAAGCTTATGGGAAGGCTTCATAGAAGCAGCAAGGATTGGGGCACCCTGGGTGGCTCAATCGGTGAAACGTCTGACTCTATTTCAGCTGAGGTCATGATCTCAGAGTTGTGGGACTGAGCCCCATGTCAAGCTCTAGGCTCTGCACTGAGTGTGGAACCTGCTTAGGATTCTCCATCTCCCTCTGCCCCTCTACCCCGCCTGCTCATGTGTGCGCTCGCTCTCAGCAGGGATTAAGGAGGACACATGTGATGTCAGGAAGGCAGAGCAGGTGAGAAAATGTCCCCCACAACTCTTGGTAAGCATGTCCCTGCAGAGCCTGTGAGTAGCTGGAGATCAGGCACAGTAGGGGGCTTATTCAGGGCAGCAGTGAGCAGGTGATAAAGATAGAAAGTCAGAGGGGAGGCCAAACTGCAAAGACCCTCAGGATAAGTGAGGGCTCTGGATGAAGTGGGACCTCCAGGGTTTTGGACTGGGAAGTAAAGTAAGGAAAGCAACCTTTGAGAAAGGTGTTCCTGGCAGGAACGTGTAAACTTCACTGGAGAGGAAATCCATTCATTCCACAAACATCCATTGAGCACAGTCTCTCTGCATGAAAGGAGCTAATATATAACAAGTATCCTTTCTAAAGGAAGAGATCACACACAACTAAAATGCCCGTTTATACAGAGGTAAGGCTGGGACCCTCCTGAGCCTGAATAATCTCAGGGCACTGGTCAGCAGGCCCGCTTTGATCTGCTGGTGTTTTTTTCTTGAGTGCCACGTGCTGCAGTTTTATTTCATGAATAAGCCCTGAAACCTGATCCCATTCTCACTTTTCAGCATACCGCACATCTCATACTCAGTGGGCCACAAAGACAATGGTAACAGATCTAAAATCGTGCTCCACAGAGGGACCGGGGGTGCAAGAAACAGCAACTCTATGAGAATCATAACCGATTCCCACTCATCAGAGAGACAGGCTCTCGAGCAGGAGAGCCAAACATAATTAAGTAAAATTGTATTACTCCAATTTCCAATTACATAAATCAATGATATTTGCCTCAATACTATACTGTATACGGTATAATACATAGATTTATACGTGTTCAGATTGACTGAGTCAACTACCACCCCTGTTACATCAGCAGGTTCTGTATCACTTGGTGTCAGCAAAAAAAAAAAAAAAAAAAAAAAAAAGACAGTTACTTTTACATTCAAGATGAAATCACATTGTATTTTCAAAGCACATGTCATCTTCTCAAAAAATTATGCTTAGGCAGGATTTTTCATATAAATAATTCTCTACTGGGCAATCTATCAGAGGCTGTTTTTTTCCTTCTCCATCTTTTTTTAAAGTTGGCTTAGTGCGTTTAAAAATAAATAAATAAAAGGATAAACCTTGAAAGCTCACCTCTAATAGCAGACTTGGTAAAATAAATAAAAACATAAATAAAAATAAAAATTAAAAATAAATAAATAAAAGCAGAGAACTTTTTTTGGAAATATAATACCCTTTCTTAAAACAATTACAGCTCGTCATCTGGGTTCTTGATTCAACAGATGGAGAAATTTTCACCCTTGTCTTTTATTAATATGCATTATCTATGGTTGTATGTGTTAATATTATGTTTGTGGATAGCTACAAATAACCCATGAACTTAATCATCCTTTCATTTCCTCTTGACATTTTATTTCTATTTCATGAAACAAGAGAATTTTAAATCTGGGTTATTAGAGATCTTCATTGGTCCAGAGTTTAACTACATTAAAAAATAAAACTCATGGGGTGCCTGGGTGGCTCAGTCAGTTAAGTGTCTGCCTTTGGTTCAGGTCATGAGCCAGGGTCCTGGGATTGAACCCCGGGACAGCCTAGCGGGGAGCCTGCTTCTCCCATGCCCTCTGCCCCTCCCCCCCCACTTGGGCACTCTCTCTCTCTTTCTCAAATAAGTAAAATCGTTTTTTAAAAAAATAAAAATAAAATGAAACTCATTACCTTTTGTTTCAGTGTACTTATCAAAGCAAAATAAGAACATTACAGAAAAGTTACAAAATAGAGAATTTCCTATTGATGTCTACCTTCTAATACAGTTAATGTGATCTTCAAAATTTCTTTCTAGTATTGACGTGTATGTAAATATTTTGTTGTAATTATAGTAATTACAAAATTTGGCATTCAACTTTTTTACATTATGAGAGAGTTAGTGGCCATCGTCATTCTTCCTGATGCTTGCTCGAAGTCAAGCGTGTAGAACGGAAGACTTGGCCTTTGAGCAGGAAGCCCGGTGGTTTCAGCAGCATCAGCATCTCCTTGGGAGGAAACCTGCCTGCTCAGACCAAGAGCATCACAATGAGGAATTCTCAAAACAAACCCTGGAAGAGGAGCATGGGGCCAGATCGGGTAGGGGGGAAGAATAAAGAGGGGCGGTCTATGCTTGCTGCAATGAGACATGTGAAGCTACTGTTACTGGATGAGCTCAAGAGGATGAGCTGAAGGAGGCCCAGCTGTGGAAAGCCCAGAGTAGCCACTGAATAGGGGGAATTGGAGGGGAGCGTGGCCACAGGGAACCATGCCAGGCATGGCGTGTCCACCCCTGGGGCTAAGGTCATAGACACAGGGATGGTGAAGAAATGTAGCTCTGACACACTGGAAGTTATGAAGTGACAAGACAGGACAAAAGACTTTAAAGGCTGAAGAAAAACACGACCCAAAGGTCACACGCGTCCTCACTCTTCATCACAGGAATCCTCCTATGACCCATCTTCCCCGTGAGCCCCCTCTTCCCCCACACCCCATTGCTCCAGAAAGGAGAAGCCTCTAATCATCGTATTGCTCAGTCACAGGAAGTACAGACCAGTCCACAGGCACTGGTGGGTGGGGTCACTGTGCCCCTGAAGGAGGCAACATTCTTTCTTCAACTTTATTCTTTCTTTTTCTTTTTTTAAGACTTTATTTATTTATTTGACAGAGAGAGACACAGCGAGAGAGGGAACACAAGCAGGGGGAGTGGGAGAGGGAGAAGCAGGGAGCCCGATGCGGGGCTCAATCCCAGGACCCCGGATCATGACCTGAGCCGAAGGCAGACGCTTAACGACTGAGCCACCCAGGCACCCCTCAAAAGCATTCTTTCTTAAACTCTGCTACCCCCGGGCCCCTCCAGGGGCTGTCTGGCCAGGTGAAAAAGTAAACGGCACACTCTTGGGCTTCAGCCTCTCTTTGTCTCACTGCGGGCACATGGGAGTGTCTGGTCCCCAGGACTCAACCCTGAGGAGTGGGCACCAGGGAAGGGCAGGGTGGGGAAGGCAGGTGAGGCGGAGACCCCACTCAGCCTCCAGCCTGAGGACCCACCAGACTGTATTAGAGGGCCAGAAGTTTCTTACTGATATTGCTAAACTTCACTTCCCATTCAAGTATTATCCCATATCTACATTTCTGCCTTAGGAATCCCAAAGGGCAGAGAAGGGAGGGCTAGACAGGCCTGGGTGTCCTTGACACCCAGTACACCATGATACCCTTCTGGTCTTCTAACAGCTTCTAGCTGCTGAATCTGAGCAGCCCACAGAGCGTCTCCTTGTTACCTACACATCTTTAAAAATAGAGTCAACATTTAAAACTAGGAGCTCCCACACAAAATTTTAGATTTCCACCTCCTTTTAAAACTTGTGTGATCTAGGGGCGCCTGGGTAGCTCAGTTGGTTAAGCATCGGATCTTGATTTTGGCTCAGGTCATGATCTCAGGGATGTGAGATCGAGGTCCGAGTTGGGGCTCCGAGCATGGAGCCTCCTTAAAGTATCTCATTCTCCCTCTCCCTCTGCCCCCCGCCCCTGCTATCGCTCTCTCTCTCTTTCTCTCTCTCTAAAACAAAACAAAACAACAAAACAAAACAAAACACACACACACATAATTGTGCCATCTAGCCACACTAGGCCAAGTGACAATATTTGGCCGGGGCAGAGCAGGGCTGCCCCTGAGGGCTGTTTTCTCCTCAAGGCCCACCTCCAACCTCTTTTACTATCAAGAACAGAGAGCGTTGCCTTTTATTTTCATGTTCTGGCCAATGATATTCTTATAGTAGCTAAGATATAGATGCATTTCTTGTACCTGTGTATCTAGAAAAAGTGGGAACATGAAAGACTAAGAGAGCCTATGTTTCAAGAAAAATAAAGGTTTAATATGAAAAAAAAAAAAATACCCTTCCCTTATTTAGTTTTCTCCCTTGTTTATTGAGGCATTTGTATGAGGTGATAACACTTTTTTTTTTAAGATTTATTTATTTTAGAGAGAGAGAGCATGCACAAGTGGGGGGAGAGGCAGAGAGAGAGGGAGAGGGAGAGAATCTCAAGCAGACTCTCTGCTAAGCGAGGAGCCTGACGCCGGGCTCAATCTCACAACCCCAAGATCATGACCTGAACCAAAACCAAGAATTAGACACTTAATCAACTGAACTACCCAGGAGCCCCATTAATATGATAATATGGACAAGTGATTTTTTTTTTAATAGAAATTAAAACAGTTTCAGTTGTTCATGTCCCTACAATAAGACAGCCCCAAAAAGTTTGAGCCAATTATTATTATTATCAACTATTTATTATTATTATTATCATTATCATTATTTTATGCAGGGCTCCCTAATAGAAGCTCTTACATGTATGTATCACCTAAACTTTTGAGATAGGCTTCACTCTGACCACTTTACAAATAAAGAAATGGACCAATCACAAAATCAATCAGCAGCAAGCCAGGATTTAAACCCAGGTCTACTTGGGCCCACACCCAGGCTCTTCCCAGCATTACACTACCCTGCTTTACTTTTTTTAGAGTTTTTATTTATTTATTTGAGAGAGTGAGTGAGAGAGAGTGAGAAAGAGACAGAGAGAGAGGAGCAGGGGGGAGGGGCAGAGGGCGAGAGAGTAGCAGACTCCCCACTGAGCAGGGAGCCAGACATGCTCAATCCTGGGACTCCAGGATCATGACCTGAGCTGAAGGCAGAGGCTGAACAACTGAGCCACCCAGGCGCCCCTACACTACCCTGCTGTAATATGCAGGTCAGAACCACAACTGGAAAAGTATCACAACAATATTTCTGTCTGTTGTTTCAAAGCTTTCTATTTTGTTGTACAAAAACAAGACGTGGGTCAAAACCTGAATATTAGAGAACATAACTAGGCTGGTAAGTTTAGTTGCCATATGAGTTTCTAATGCCAACCACCTGGCAAGTAGTAAAGAGGCACGTCACCAATGCCCATTTTCAATGGGGTGTTAGGATCCTAAAGCCTGACTAGCCCAGGCATTTTCAAACTGTGTTCCTCGGAACCCTCAACAGTCATCGGAAGAGTTTCAGGATCATTCACCTCCTTCCTTTAGCCAGACCAGTCCCACCAGTACCTATTCTGTTTGCTTACACTTCTCAATAAGTGGAAGTAAGAAAACCTTTGACAGCGACAATAAGTTTGAAAACTACTGAGCTAGTCCAATCTACTCCTTTTTTAAAGGGAAAGAACATGAGATTTTAGAGATTGTGAATTGACTTCCCTCAAATCCCACGCAGCTGTTATAGGCAGCCTCAGATCTCAAACTCGAGGAGGGCATTGTTGTGTTTCAGGCAGATGCTCTCGGGTTCGAGGTGGTGACAGGGACCCAAGCAAGTGCAAAGTGCTAGTGACAGGGCCATTCTGCATTGCCCCATGCCATGCGGTTTCACTGCTTAAACGCTTTTCTCCCCAGTGTTATGCTTGATTACATGTGTGGAGGCTCTGAAAGTTGAAAGCTATAGCTCGTTAGTTTCTACGAATGTCAAGGGTTTTTGTTTTTTGGGTTTTTTGGTTGTTTTTTTGTTTTTTTTTTTTTTTCTGTGCTCAATTGTTTACTTTGACTCATCTCTGAATTCTAAATAATGCTCACTCCTTTCTAAATATGCATTAGCCTTCACTGTCCATTGGGTGAGACTGATACGGGAAGGGTGCTTTCTATTAAAAATAGCATTCCATGAACAATTAGGTAATAAAAAGTAATCTGGAATTTAACCAGGTAGATTAGAAAGATGTATAGATAGAAAGACAGATGATAGATGATAGATAGATGATTAATAGACAGAAATATCAATATTGATAGATGGAACAAAATATTAGTATAAATTAAAGGAGGGGAAATATCAAGTGTGAGAGCAACTGCAATAAGATACTTCATAATGCTTAAGCGTTATTACTGATCACCATAATGAGTACTATGCGAAAAGTAATAGTAATTTTGATCAAGGTCAAACACATAATTTAGTGATGCTAAACATGCATATAGAGCTGTCTTCCTGAGTTTGCACAACAGCGGTATTTTTCACAACTTTGAGGTTGGCTCAGAGCCACGGTATCTCAAGGATTAATGACTTCCACTCTGGTGATTCCAAAGCCCAAAATGCTCATGATACTACCAGAGACTTGCTTCACTGTTATTGCTTCTAGCATTTCTAATGAAATTAAGTTTCTTATGTTACTGTAGCATTTTATCAAAACCCTTTCCACCTTTGTCTGATGGTCTATCAGATAAACAGACCCTCCAAAAAACCCATAAAGCACATGGCTCAGAATCTGCTACTGGTTCTCAGCCATATTTCTAAATAACACCAAGCTGCCCTCTCAGCTACTAGTCAATTCCGTTAAACACCTGATCCCCCTGCCCGACTGAAGCCGTTGTTGAATTAAGTTGATCAGCTCCATTGTACGTTGCAGCATCACATGATTTCGGCTCTGTGCTTCTGAAGTCATCTAGAAGCTTGAAAATAAAATTCTGTCCTTAATAAACCTGAACAGGAAGGTTTTCATTACCTATTACCTTAGGGTCCACAGCTATAAAGTAAAAATTTTAATTATACCCAAATTGCTAGAAATGATGCTAGAAATATAAATAAATAGCACATGGCATGCCCTGTTGACCTGCTGAAATGTTTGTCACCTGGGTGTGGCAGGAAAGGGGACTCTCCTTTGCCCCATCTTCTGTTCTCCCCTTTGCCCGATGATGAGCTGAAGGGGCCTGTGTCCCCCAGCAGCTGTGATTGGATTGTGTGGGGCCGGTGAGCACCAGGGCAGGCACAGAGGAGAAGGAGCCAAGGGGCCCCCTGACGGACAATGATGCCGGACATAGACTCTGACCTTCTGGCAAATGATTCTGAGGACCTTGAGGGATGGAGGAAATGGAGGGAGACAACAAGCACAATTAAGAAGCAGATGAAGGTTATTTTCAAGACCATTCCGATCGCCTCTGGCCCTTCAGGCACCTTCTCAGCGTCCCCAGGTGCCCTCAGCTGTGCACAGCCCCAGGATGAATATCCCAAGAGGTCTTGGACATTGTGCGATTCCAGATCTTTCCCTCCTTCCCATCCAGTCTCACTGCCCCTTGGTCCCATCTAAACTCTGCTGACAGTGGAAATAACTTACAAGCGCTTCCCACTTTCTGCTTTACCTGTAGTTATATACTTGCTTTAGCTTTCCTCCTGGACTACAAGTCCCTTGAGGAGAGAAACGCTCACTTCCTCAATACCTCACACATATAAACCCTTGTTGAATAAATGAAGGGGGAAATGATCTCAGCTCCTGCCCCCAGGTGAGAAGGAAAACAGCATCTGCTGAATGGCGACCATGCATCAGGCACTGTACACACTGTGTCCTCCATGCCCTTCCGTAACCCAACACCCCTGCTGGGCTCCTACTGTCTTACAAATGAAGAAATCAAGACACACTGAGGCTAGGGGCTTGGTACTGCTCCCTCCATCTGAATGCTTTGGTGACACTTCGTGTCTAGGCTGGATCCTCTTGTCATTCAGCCTCAACATAAAGGCTACCTTCACAAAAAAGCCTTTCCTCACTACCCAATCTCAAAGCACCCTCTAGTACCTATCCTGTCACCCTGATTTATGTATCACTTTCCATCCCATATATGGCATTTACCTTACCTGAAATTACTTTGTTCATTTATGTCTCCCCTCAATTAACCCCATGAGAGCTGGCACCTTACTCACTTGTTCATTGCTTTACAAAAGCTGTGTCTAAACATAGAAGGTGCTCATTAAAGGTTTATTAAATGAACTAGCGAGTGAGTGAATGAGTGACAGAGGGAGGAAGAGAATATCATGATTCAACCAGTAAGACCCACGGCAGAATTCAAAACCAGTACCATTTGGGGGCACCTGGGTAACTCCCAGGTTAACGTCCAACTCTCGATTTCAGCTCAGGTCATGATCTCGGGGTTGTGGGATCCAGCCCCACATCGGGCTCCATGCTCAGAGGCAAGTCTGCTTGAGATTCTCTCCCTCTGCCCCTCACCCTGCTCAAGCTTGAGCTCTCTCTCTCTCTCTCTCTCTCTCAAATAAATAAATAAATAAATAAAATCTTAAAAAAAAAAAAAAAAGTGCTCTTTGATTCCAAGCCTGTGTTCTTTCCTGCTAATTTAAGGAGCATTTGAGGTATTTGCTTAAATACAGATTCCCAGGCAGCTTGCCCTGAGATTCTGATCCAACAGAGCCCAAACTCTGTATTTTGTTAATATTAGTGAGTCCTGTGTTCATGCAAGTTTGGAGAACACAGCATTATATTACACTGTGTTTTGTGGTGCATCAGCTACCTCTTGCTGGTTAACAAACTGCCCCCAAAACTTAGAGGCTTAAAACATAATCATTTACTTAACATGTAATTCTGTGGATCAGTATGGGCTGGGTTCAGTTGGGGCGTTCTTCTGCTGATATCAGCTGGGTTAGGTTGTATATCCATGGTCAACTGGAGTGACCAGGAGGTGATGAAGGAGACCAAACCACAGATTTTTAATCATGCAGTCTTATTCATGTGGTGGTACTCACAGCATTCCAAAAGCAGTCAGAGAGAGCAAGTCCCAAATACAAGCGACTTCCAAGCCTCTGCTTTACATCATGCTTGCTATCATCCCATTAGCCCAAGCAAGTCACACGGCCATGCCAAGAATCATCCAGGGGGAAAACTACTCCAGGGCTTGGTACAGGGAGGCATGAAAGAATCAGGGGGCTGTTACTGCCACCTCTCTCTTATGATCTTGCCCCTGATGGTGGAATGGAGATGGAGATGGTGAGAAGTGGATGGGTTTTTATTATATGAAGCAAGTGTAGCCAACAGGACCAGGTAATTGATTCGTGTGGAGGATGAGCAAAAGGGAGGAACACTGGGTGGTTTCTCGGTTTGGGATTTGAGCAACTGTGTAAAAGGTAATGACATTTGATCATGAGTAGAAGGTAGGTGCCACGATGATACCTATCCTTTCCCACCTCTATCTCCACAACCAGGTACAACAATAATTCTCACAAGCTTTAGTTTCAGGATCCTTTCAAACTCTTAAAACTTATGGAGAACCCCAAATAACTTTTATTTATGTAGATTGTATCTAGTGATTAATATATTAAAATTTTTAAATGATAAATATTTTTAAATATTTATTCCTTCATTTTTAAAAACAAAAATCCATTACATATTGCCATAAATAATACAATTTTATGAAAAATAACTTTTCTAATACAGAAAGGAGTGATAAGAATGACGTTGTTTTTGTAGTTTTGCATGTCTCTTTCAAAATCTGGCTTAATAGAACACAGCTGAATTCTCATTCCTGCTTCTGCATCTAATCTGTTGAGATATTTATTTTGGTTGATGCATATGAAGGAAATGCAGCCTGGTACAGTATGTAGTTGGAAAAGAGCATTATATAGCTTTTTCAGATAATTGCAGATATTCTTCAATACTATACCAAAACTCAACAGTGGCAGTTTCTTAAAGGTTATTTGTGATATGGAATCTGGGTCTTTATTGATGAACTTTCCTCCACTTACTTATATTAAAATGTTTTCATCTATTCTGCACTTTGAATGGATCTTTTACTCCTGCATGATTATTTGGAGATTGGTTCATTAATTTATACAAATCTTCCAATTGTTGACTCTGTCATTACATAACATCAAAAAAAATCACATTCATTAATATCACCACTAACCTCATCAAAAACGTCTTTAAGCATTGGGAAGCTGTCAACCACATAGTGGCAGATACAAGTTTTCCAAAATTCTAATTTTCCATGAAAGCTCAGATTTTATCATTGGCAACAAATACTGTCAGTTGTTTTCCTAGAAGTGACAGGCTCCCTTCATTCATTTTTAAAAGAAAATGTCTGCCAAATATCCAAGTTTGAATAACTAGTTTTTCTGTCAGACGTTTTTAAGTAAAAACGAGTGTTTCATGAAAAAAGCAGCTAATTCAGCTCACAAGTCAATCACATACCTGTTTTTCCTCCAGACAACCATTATACCTCACTATGAAAGAGAAGTGTTTTATGTGTACTTACTGCTTTTTCACACCCTAGTATTAAAAAGATGCATACTTCAGGGCCAAGGTCTAATAAAATAAATAATTTTTAGTGCTGTGTCAAAAACATTCCTATGTGAAATCGACATTTGGTTTTCATTTTTATTTTTATGCTGTGAGCATTTGGTGGTGAGGAATGCAATGAATACTAGCATGGTTTGGGGCCACTGCCTTGATTCCTGCTGAGGCACCAACAGTGTGTCCCATCATTGCTTTAGCACCTTAGTGCAAATGTCAAAACAGTGAAAAAGGCAAATGACATCTGATGTTATTATGAAAATAGTTTTCACCCACAGATCTCCCCCCCTTAAATAGTCTTGGGGATCCCGAAAGTTCAGTGCATCACACTCTGAAAGTCAACCCATCCAGTGCAAATTTATATAGATGAAATTTATGTAATAAGAGATATGAAATTATATAGAGAGGTTTCACTTTCCCCAAACCCTCCCACCATGTATGTGCAAGAGGACATATCACTCTCAAGAGTACACTGCAAAAAATAAGTCATTTCTCTCACAAGTATTGGACACACACCAATGAAAGCAATTTGTGTGCATAAAAATCATCAAAAGCAGAAAAAAGGGGAAAAGACAGACATTTGCAGATGAAAATCCAGGGCTCAGTTATGGAGCAACCGTGGCCTGGGTACAAGACAAAACTCCAAGGCCATGCAGAGAGCAAAGGGATATGGAATGTGAGAAAGATCAGAATGGCATGGTTATCTGAAAAGGAAGGCCCTTGGAAGCCAAACTTTGAAGGGAAAAGAGAGACAAAGATTGAATAGGGAAGAGGAAAGACTTTTCATATAGAAATTACTGTGTATACAAGGAAGAGCCTGACATGGAAGATAGAATTTTTAGTGGTTATGAACACCAGTTCTGGAGAGCAAGTGACCTGACCTTGAATTCTGGTTCTGCAGGTTTTGGTACAATCATGGATGCACTATGATTTGGGGTGGGTAGTATTATTTCTCTATGCCTCAGTATCCTTAGCCATAAAATGGGTATAATAACAGTATCTTTCCATAGGATGACCATGAGGATTAACAGGATCATGTGTACAAAATGCTTCACAGAATGGCTAACCGCATGGCAGGTTCTCATTAGATGTTCACCAGTAGCAGTAAGAGCAGTCAGAGTGGAGGAGGGGTGGAGGGAAATTAAGAATTTGACACGGCATGGAGGAAGGACAGGAAAAGTAAAACAGCGGAGCTGGAATGAAAAGGGCTCACAGGTATTCAGCTGTAATGCCTGAAAAGGGGGGAAGTTGACAAGTGGTTTAAGAACTTGGAATGCCTGGTCAAGAGGTTTGGATTAAATGTTTGGATTAAATGTTTAAACAGAAAAGAGTCTCTGAGAGATCCTGGCTGGAGGAGCAAATGATTTTTTTTTTTTTAAGATTTATTTATTTGACAGAGAGAGACATCAAGGAGAGAAGGAACACAAGCAGGGGGAGTGGGAGAGGGAGAAGCAGGCTTCCCGCCGAGCAGGGAGCCCGATGCAGGGCTCGATCCCAGGACCCTGAGATCGTGACCTGAGCTGAAGGCAGACGCCCAACGACTGAGCCACCCAGGCACCCAGGAGCCAGTGATTTTTTTTAAAAACCGTATTGCAGTAGGGCACCTGGGTGGCTAAGTCGGTTGAACGTCTGACTCTTGATTTCAGCTCGGGTCATGGTCTTGGGGTCCTGGGATTGAGCCCTGCATCCAGCACACACTCAGGGGGGAGTGTGCTTCTGTCCTCTCTCTCCCATTCGCGCTGCTGGAGTGCACTCGCTCTCTCTCTCTCTGTCTCTCAAATAAATAAATAAATAAATCTTAAAAAAACAAAGAAACAGTATTGTAGGAAAACTTACAGTGACCCAGTGTAAATGGAGGGGAGCAAACAGGGCCCAGAGACAAGAAGCTCTATAGGAGGCTATCAATGAAAGCATAGCAAAGGTTGTAATTTTGGGGTGGAAAGTTTCATAAATAAGAGATGTCACAAATAGGGAAAATGATACCAACATAAGAGATGAAACAGCCCGAGTTGCTGGGTGGCACAGTCTTTCCATGGCCGGAGCCACCCTCCAGCTGCCCACTTGTAACCCTTACCCTCTAAAGGGATCAGTAGACTCTTATATCAAATTCAAGTGAAACACAAGTGAAACTTACATCCTCTGGGGTTGAAGCTGAAATACAAGTGCACACATACACAAAGCGTAGCACCACTACCATGTAAGGCATTTGAACCTCTGAGCTCATCCTAACGACGTTACGATAAGCTCAGAACGCTTTTTGCAGCCCCTGACCACTCACCAACCTCATGCCCTGACACTTCCCCCAATGCACCTACTTTTATCAGGAGTTTTTCAGTTCACGGGGACTGGAAACCAAGTCCTACTAGCTCGAGAAAGCACATGTGCATGTTGCTCAGGACTAGGGCCAAGGCAAGAAAGGAGGGGAGAGAGCTCCGTGGCCTATGTAATGAATAAGTCAAGGAGTTCCGTTCCAGCCAGATCAAGCTAATTGCAGGTTTCCAACACAAGCTGTCCTTGACCTCTGCGACTGAGGCTGCAATGTGAGACGCCACCTATCTTCCCACCGGAATCCCAACCAGGCTTTCGCCCCCTCCCTCCTCGACCACCTCCCTCTGCATCAGCCATCTGCTCCTGGCGGGCGGGAGAGGAGGCCGTTTCCTGATCCCTGCACTACCCAAGCTCTGCCCCACGTGCTGAGGTGCCCTCTTCCTTTCCCCAACAACCTCCCGTGTGGCTCTTTGGGGACCTTGTCCTCCAGGAATGGGCCCCAGAATCCCTTGGGAGCAGGTTAGGCATGCAGAGGCTTGGGCCCTGCTCCAGGCCAACTAACTCCGAATCAGCGCTTTAACAAGATCTCAGGTGATTCTCATTCACATCTCAATTTGAAGAGCACTCCACATTAGGGAACCGGCCCACTGAAGGGTACAACTGGTGCTTACTTACATAACATTCTCCGTGAAGACGCCATTGTCATGGCTAACCAGCTTCTTGCAGAGGGCCTGCTGCATCATCGGTGTTTAACAAGGGCTTGCTGGATCGACGAAGGAATAACGAAGGAACACATTGAAGGTGATTTGTTCTTGCACATTTAGGAATGATTTCTAAACCAGAATTCAAATACTTATCTGGTAGAAGATTCATTTTATCTTCATCAACAAATGAAACATTTAAACATATAGATAAATTCATTTTAAGGTACTGATTTTTAAATGCCTCTTATTTATATCAGCTACACCTGTTCCTTTATTGAAAACTTTCGTTTTACAGAGAAATTAAAATATTCTGATAGTCCAAATGCATAGGCTCTAGGAATAAAACCATCAAAAAATATATATTTTTTTAATTAGGTCTTAAATGTTGAGCAATGAATCTTTATGACAATTATTGACTTTGTAAAGCTCCCCCTAGATTAATGTGCGGTAGAATCTGTGCATCTTAAATTTTTTTCAATCAATGTTTCCTTTAGTTTTTTTTTTCCCCCTTCTTTTATCTTTTCAACAAACAGGCAGTGGTAAGAGCAGTTTGTCATTTTTAAGGCACGAGGATTAGGCTTTGACTAATTGGAAGATTTGCCCATTATTTAAATGAAACTTGTTTGCAGTTTCATCATCCGTGTGGATCTAGAAAGGCGGCCGACTGGCCCATCAATTTGGTTAGAAAAGAATAAATGAATAAGGAGACTGACAGTGTTCTCTCGTGGGAGGCTCTCTGTCGCTATATTGTTTCTCCAGTATTAATTATCCACGTAAAAATAATTCACTATGCTGCACTATTATCTGCCCTGCTCTAAACTCCCCAGTCAGCTGCCTCCTGGCCTGCCTCTCCCTGCGCATTTACATCTCCTGATGTCAGCAAGTGCTGTGCATTGATGTGTTCACTGTCAACAACACACCGGGAAATCATGGTTCCAGGCAGCCAAGAGTTATTTTGGCTTGAGGCTGCTTCTGAAAGCGAGGTTAGCTCTCGCCCACGCTGTAGGAAAGGCTCATTTACAATCCTCGCACCCCTTCTCTGGTTAGGGTTTGAAAAGAGTGCCAGCACCTCGTGTGTGAGCTTTGAGATGAGGTGTGCAGGGAGGTGTCATTGACAGGTCACTGAGTTCAGACGACTCAGAACTGACAGAAGGGAGAGAGGCAGAAAACAAGAGGAGAGGGGGAGGCTCGCCGGACCACCCCCATCTTGTCCCGTGAAAGGGTTCCAAGCCATTAGTATTATGGATCTGACTTGGCCCTCCATGCAGTGCTGACATGTTGAGGACGGAGGAGTGCATTCCAGGGACAGGGAAATGCAGGTCTGACTTTGGACCCAGAGAACAGAGGGAGGCAGAGATACGGAAGCGCGCAGTGAAGGGCAGGGCAGTGGGACTTGGAAACACTCAGATGAGGTTCAAAGCCATAGGGTTTCAGTGCTATGGATGTTAAGGGGCTTTTTCTTTCTGCCCATTCAGACAGATTTGTGCATTCTCAATTACAGTCTGAGCTCTGTATTAAATTCAATCACAAACTCTGTGGATTAGCCCACTCAGGCTGCTGTAACAAAATACTATAGACTGGGAGGCTTAAACAGCACACATTTACCTCCCACCATCTTGGAGGCTGAGAAGTCTAAGATCAAGATTCAGTTCTCTTCCTGGTGGAGAGCCCTCCTCCTGGCTTGCAGACAGACACGTTCTCTGTGTCCTCAAATGTCAGAGA
Source organism: Mirounga leonina (assembly GCF_011800145.1). NCBI lineage: Eukaryota > Metazoa > Chordata > Mammalia > Carnivora > Phocidae > Mirounga > Mirounga leonina. Next base: position 425,473 of record NW_023270816.1, read on the forward strand.
GGGACAGAGAGTGCACTGGTGTCTCTACCTCTTCTTGTAAGAACACTAATTCCACCGAGATCTCACCTAAAACTGGGGCACCTGGGTGACTCAGTCGGTTGAGCATCCAACTATTGTTTTCGGCTCAGGTCGTGATCTCACAGTTTGTGAGATCAAGCCTCACATCGGGACACCAATGCTCAGCAGGAGTCTGCTTGGATATCCTCTCTCCCTCTGCCCCTTGCCTCGCTCTCGCACGCTCTCTCTCTAAAATAAATAAATAAATCGTGAAAAAAAAAAAGAAAAAAAGATCTCACCTAAACCCAATTACCTCCCAAAGACCCCACCTCCAAATTCCGTAACATCAGGGGTTAGGGCTTCAAAATACGAATTTTGAGAGAATACATTTAGTCTACAATTCCCTGCTGAGAGTTTACCTACCACTAGGTAACATACTAAAGCAGCCTTTTCTTCTGTTTTTTCCCCTTAATCAAAGTCATTCTCTGGATACTTTGCAGAATGGCCCTCTCGATAGAGCGTGGAACTTCATCCCTGCAACCTCAGGGCTACCCACTGCCCACTGGGGTCCCACACCCTCCCCTTTTCACAAGCAGGCACACCAACTCACCCTTCACACCAGGACATCCTTCTCCCCTCAGCTTTTACCTGAGTAGGAGCACCTACTCACACCTCAGGACCCAGCATAGGTAATGCTTCATTCTCCAGATGGACTCCACCCCTCCGGGCTTCCCAGCACTGAGCCCTCTCCCATTCAGACATTTACTACTCTGTCCTGGAAGGTGGCTAGTCACCTCTGCATCCCAACACAAAGCACGGCACCTGCTTCTGGACAGCCTTCGAAACTAGTTCATGAAATAGTCATGGCTGCCTCCTGAAACCTAGTTATCCTTATAATACATGAAAGAAAAGAGGAGTGGTGGCGGGAGGCGGGGTGGGGGAGTCAGAGTATTGGATTTCTTCCCTCCCCCTTTCTCTGGAAAAGGATGACCAGGTTTTCTTACTCAGTGGAAAGGAGAATAGGGTGGAGACAAGCAGATGGAAAGTACCAGTTTCATTCTTGGCCTCACTCTCTTGGCCTCGTCCCCTCCCCCACAGCCCTGTCCCCCTGTCCCCCAACTCTGACCACAGCAAGAAGTCCTGAAGCAGCTCCAGGATCTCTGGAGTGTTCCCTTTCCTCCTCGCACCTTCCTTGGTGGCACGCTGCATGCACCCTTGGTGTGGGAAAGGTTCCAGCCAACAGAGGGGAAGCTTCCAGAGCTGAGAGGATGAGTGGGCCAGGAGGCCTCTGTTGCTTTCAGCATCAGTTCTACTCTTGGGATCGCAGCCAAACGCCCCCAACTCTACTTTCCTTTCAATGTATTTCAACTTTCGTTCTTGCCAACTCTTCTTTTTAATCTCCAGATGAGTGTTTTCTTACCCAATCTCCAACTTTCAGAATCAGTGCTCACCAAACAGGGAAGTCCCATTGCCTGGAGTCAAGTTAGCTGGTTTCTTGCCCACATTTTCTTTCTTTTTTTTTTTTTTTTAAGATTTTATTTATTTATTTGAGAGAGAGAGAATGAGAGAGAGCACACGAGAGTGGGGAGGGTCAGAGGGAGAAGCAGACTCCCTGCCGAGCAGGGAGCCCGATGCGGGACTCGATCCAGGGACTCCAGGATCATGACCTGAGCCGAAGGCAGTCGCTTAACCAACTGAGCCACCCGGGCGCCCTCTTGCCCACATTTTCTGTGCCCAACTGGGTACATTTCAGAGCCTTCTCCCTCATGGCCCTCAAAAACCCTGTGGGCGGACATGTGGTAACACCACTGTACTATACACTCCAAAACGGTTAAGATGGTAAAATCTCTGTTCCGCACTGGGTGTTATGCAGAAACAATGAATCATGGAACACTGCATCAAAAACTAATGATGTAATGTATGGTGATTAACATAGCAATAAAAAAAATTTTTTTAAAAATCCCTGCTCCGTGGTTTTTACCACAATTTTTAAAATGAAAATGTTTTTAAAGTTTAACAATAATTAATAACAATAATCATAACAACAACCCTATCATCAGGAATCTCTATGGTTACCTTCCTGGTGGTAGAGGATAATTTTCAATAGAAAACTCAATGAGTTATCTCTATGTGTTGTAGGTTCAACTGTGTCCCCCTAAAATATACATTCAAGTCTTAACCCCCAGAACCTCTGAATGTGATCTTATTTGCAGACAGGGTGGTGGTCGGAGTAATTAGCTAAGGTGTGGTGATACTAGAGTCGGGTGGGCCCTTAATCCAATATGACTGGTGTCCTTATAAGAAGAAGCGGAGACACACACATACACACAACATGAAGATGGAGGCAGAGACCTAAATGCTGCAGATGCCAGACAAGGGACACCAAGAATGGCCAGCAGAGGCCAGAAGCTGGAAGAGGCAAGGGAGGGATTCTACCCTAGATCTCTCAGAGAGCTCCTGGCCCTGCCAAAACCTTGATTTTGGACTTCTAGTCCCCCAGACGGTGAGAGAATAAATTTCTGTTGTTTTCAGTCACCCAATTTGTGGTACCTTTTGTGGAAGCCCCAGGAAACTGATAGATCATGTACATAAACCCCCAGAATCTTGGGGAATTTGCCTCTCTATTGCACAAAACCTAATTTCTGCCCCCTGCACCATCCCTTCTCACATAAGCACAAATGCAGTATCTCTGGCGTAGCGATTCTTCGTGTTCTCAAAAGGGTTGCCTACACCTCTATGGCATCCGTGTATGTTCTCTTTTTTAATCAACAAAAGCCCGCATCCTTTGGCTTTTCCATATGACCAAGTTCCCTGAGTCTCTGAATGATTTTCACTGCTTTTGCTTTACCTTCTTCATTGCTACAACATCCTTTTTACACCGAAGTGATAAGAATTGAAAATGATATTCTAAATGAGACTCTGCTAGTCCTTTCATATAATGGTAGAATAATTCTCTTTGACGCAAATTCAGTATATTCTATTCACACCTCTCAAAGCTGTTGGTACATTTTCATATTGCTTTATCATTGTGGTTTCAGGTACCAGCTATTGTTACGTTGGAACCACAGACTGCTGGACGTTTAGAGGTTATAACCCATTTGCTGCTTGCCTCGCACTCCATCATTGTCCGAAATCACACACTAATGACATGCATTTAATATGCACTTCATTCAATGTTACAGATTTTCTATAGTAATTAGGTCAGGTACACAAAGGGGAAGCCCCTTCCACTCCAAGTTTAGGGCAGGAGAGAGAACTAACATTTATTGAACACCAACTATGCCAGGCATTTCACATATGTGATCTCCACACCCCTGTAAGTTAGACTATTGTTTTATTATTTCTGTTTTATAGCTATAGACTCAGGGCAGGAAGAGAACTTGACCCACTGCTGCTGTTAGTAGGTATCAGAACCAGAGCTGGAATCTAAGTCGGCACAACGCTTCCTCTGGACCACACCACCAACCGGAAGGGGATAGGTGATGTTACTCTCTTCTGCTTGGGAAAAATGGAGACCCGAAGAATATCAATAATAAGTCGAAGAGGCTGTGTGCGATGCTGAAAAGAGTACTGTATTGGGAATAAGCAACCCTGAGCTCTAGAATCAGCGCTTCTCTTAAGTTTCGTAAGCTTCCAAAGATCATAGTTTATTTAACTTGTCCATTGCTGTGTGATGTTGAGCAAATGGCTGACCCTTTCTGGACTTCAGATGTGTCATCTGTAAATGAAGGGCTCAGTGGAGGCGACCTTAACCCCTTGCGCCTTCATCTCGATTAGCTCTGACACAGAAGTTCTGGGAGCAAGGGGAAGGGTCCATCCCTTTCTGCCTTTAGTTCCTGTGTCCTATATATGCTCCATGTTCAGTGTATGAGCTCCGTATTCATTCTTAGCACAGAATACTCTCAATTTCATATTAATTTCTTTCATTTCAATTTCTTAGATCTCTTGGTTTTCCCCAGCGTGAGGACATATGGCAAAACAAGCAACAAGAAGGCCCGCTGCCTTTCTGTCGAATTCTCATGTGGGCGGAGCCAAACCACACTTGTCCTGCTGTGTCAGCGACAAGAGGACACTGGGGAGGGGCCGTTGGTCCAGTTCCTAATGCTCAACTAGTCACCCCTGGCCAAGCACTGCAGTTACCATGGCAACCATTGCACTGTGTTCCATGGAGGCCACAGGTCACAACTGCAGATGCCACCATCAGCAGACACATGCCCCTGTCCCCTCCCCAACGTGCCCGGACTCAGCAGCACCGGGCACACACCCCAGGCACAAGCCACCAAAAGCAATCAGTTAGATCGAGGTCAAAAGTAGATGCGAGCTGGGAGCTTCTCTCCCCATAGCTCTACCAGACCGAGAATAAGCATCACACACAGCGGCTACCTCCTTCATGTGATGGAAGAGAACCCATCGGATGCTCCTCAGCACACCACATGACACACATACCTCCAAAGAGAAAATGAGAAAAATGACAACATTTCCTCTGGCTGAGCTATGAATTAAGAATTATCCTTTTCACAATGTGAAGATGTGGATGGAAGATTTGCAGATCCTGCCAGTGCCTTTAACGTGTATATAGATTCCTCGGAGTTCTTGTTAAAACACAGATTCTGGTTCAGAGGTCTGGAGCATGGAGGGGGTTGCTGAGAGTCTACCTTTCTTGTAAGCTCCCACGTGATGCCAATGCGGCTGGCCCATGGACCACACTCTGAGTCTCAAAGCCTTAGATGACACTCGCTCATACTACACATAAAGCTGACCCTGTCCAATCACTGCCATTTATCATTTCAATAAGGAATCAGAGTAAATATTAGCTGGTTCAGAACACACATTTCTACAGGGCAGAAACTATGTCTGCTTGGAATAAAGATAATAGCTACAATTTATTGAGAGCTTGATCTTTACCAGCACACATACACACACACACACACACACTCTCTCTCTCCACACAATAGCCTTTGCAATGTATTGTTATTTAATCAAAATGTAAAAATAAGGGAACTGAGGCTCATATCCATACTGTGACCTACCCAAAGTCACACCACTGGTAAGCAATAGAGCCAGGGCACAAACCTACCTGTATCTCTCCAAACTCACATGCTTTTCTCTCAGCACACCGCTTCTCTGCCCGTCTCTGTGGCACAAGGCAGCCCATAGAAGGGCTTAGTGCACACTACTCCCCAAAAGCAATGATCTCGCCATGAGGTACCGTGTCCCTGGTCGCCACTGTTTCCGGGGAGGTCACTAAGAGAACTCCAAACAGGAGTTTTCACCTCTGGTCAACCCCCCAGCTACTATATCAGGGATTTGGGTATTCACTCATTGAACAATGATTTATTAAGTGCTTCCCACAGACAAATCATGTGGTTAGAAGAAGCAAAAGATATAGGCTCTGCCTCTTCCTTCTGGCTTTTATGCCTGACTTGGAACCTCTTCTTCTCTGAGTTTCAAGAGGATCATAGTTTTTGCCCCATCCTAGGCCCAAATTCTACATCTTGAGGAAAGCTGAGAAGGCTTCTCGAGACCAGAACTGAACTTCCAAGGTGTCACGGATGGAGACAAACATTCTGCGGTAATTAGGGTCTGCAGCAGGCTGGTCTGAGCTGGAATAGACAGGCCAGTCTCTGGAGTCAGACATCCTGCTCAAAGTTTTACTCCAGCACTTACTGGAAGTGGGGCCAGAGAAAGATTATTTACCCTTTCTCAGCATCAGGGTTTTGTTAATTTTTTTTTATCTATTTTCATCTTAATGTTGGGATTATTAGCACCTACATCAATGGCTAATTGGACAACTATGCCAGTTTCATAGTCCCCGACACATGACGGCCATTCAATGAGGACTGGTTTCCTTCCTTCTGCCATGAAACTGGTCAAGATGTGAAAATGAAAAAATCAGGGTGAAATCAAGGAGTAGAAGAAAGGAGGTAGTAGCAGGACAAGGCTGGGGCAGAAATTAACCGTGGCTCTTTGTAGGAGAGCAGGCATACCTTGAACGGGAAAAGGGGGAGGAAGGTATAAAGCCAGCAGGTAGACCGTAATCACGTGACCAAAGTCATGCTTGACAGCCAGGAAGGAAAACAAGGAGTCAAAAGCTGAGGCAGCCCGATTTAACAACTGGGATTCTTCCTGGGAAGCACGTGGTACCAAGAAGCTGGTGGAAATAGTCTTTCTTCTCTTCCCCCCTCCTTCCTCCCTTCCCCCCACCATTTACACACATATATGATCCTCTTAAAAAGTGCCCACCTGCAGCCTCTTGATCTTCAGGGCCCTGTCAAGAGGGCATATGGGACTCTTCCAGATCCCTAACTCCTCCTTATGGTCTTCAGATGAACTCACCGGTATGCAATCTTTACCCATCAATTCTAGGACATTGTCAGATTTGTATTCCCCACACTCACTTATATAGAACACATGCATAAAAATACATTTATCTCAGACAAATGGGTTTCACCTAAAGAAACACAGGAAGAGGAGGGGATTTTTCAACACTTTCCCAATGAGTGTGGCAGTACTGATTCCTCTACGTACTCAGACAAGGTCAGATTCTGCTGGATAGCCACTAAATCTATTTCCTCTCTGCAGTATTTCCCAGACTGTCCTGTGGTAGGCCCTTTGGTAAGGCCAGGTGACCAGATTCTGGATGATGGGTAGATTAAATGGATGCCATTTCAGGCCTGGCCCATGAAAGCATCCCTCACAATCCTTGCTTCAGTTCTGAATGAGGTCAAGGTGACCTGAAGTGACAAGATGGCAGAATCCAGATTCACCTGAACACAAGCCTGGGCTCTCTCTGTACCACCTTGCTTCTCTGGAGACTGCCCTGAGTGAAGAGAAGAAACAGTCTGGGTCTTTCATGTGAAGCTTGGGGTAGTCACCTGACCCACATTTAACTATGACATGAGCAAGAAATAAGCTTCTATTACTGAGAGGTGGAGTGTCTGTTATAGCAACTAGTATGATCTATTCTTCCTAAAGCAGCAACACAAAGCTCATGACTAATGCTCACCATAGACTAGTGTCAGCCCTAGCCATCCTCAATCCGGCTCAGCTGCAGGTACTAAGGACCTTCAGCCTTCATGGGAGAGCTGCCCCATGTGATTTATTTCTAATCTAAGCAGGCAGACTTTCTGCAGGCTCGGGCTAGATCCTACCAAGCTTTATTGTCCAGACACTGTGAAATGACTGACAGCCAGGAGAATCCCCTTTCTCCTCACCCTAACCAGCCCCAAATGTCTCTGCTTCCTGGCTGAGCTGCCTGTTATATCCCAACATAGAGTTCCAATCATAACAATCAAGTTGGCCATTCCAGCAAATGTCTGCCTATGGATTAGAATCATCAAAGTAGAGGAGGAAAGGAGGGGAGTTACATCTTACGGTAGAATCTATCCTTGTGATTGCTAAGCTTCACAATACATTTTCATTTGTGTTTCGTGGACCATAAGGTATCTGAGACAAATCTACCACTCTCTCCCTCTATTACAGGCTTCTGCTCTGATGTTCTTATGGTTTTCAGTATTACTCAAGCGCAAGAATTCTCAAACCTTAATGTGTATACAGATTTCATGGGAATCTTTAATATGAAAATTTTGATTCCATATGTCTAGTGTAGACTCAAGGTCCTGCATGTCTAACAAGCTCCTAGGTGATGCTGATGTGGCAGATCTGCAAGCTCTGCTTTAAATGATAAGGCTTAAGAGGGAAAGCAGGACTGATAAAGTGAGATTACACCCCTGAATTCCATCTTGTGCATCTTTGCCTACATCCTCCAATAAAGGGGATTTAACCCATTTATATATGATTGTCTTCTTGTGAGTTCCCCACATGGGAGCTTCTACTTCTGTTTTCCTGTGCTGATAGATCACGGTACCTAATAAGGCCACACCCAAGCACGAGCACTCCAGAATTTTCCTCTGTCACCTGTAAGCCTGTCATGAGAGGTCAGAGATGAGAAGAGTCACCTTCCAGATCATGGCAAAGAGGATTTGTATTTCTCTATCTGGGGCCTCGGAACCAATTCTAAGATCTAGAATTTTCAAATCAAGGTGCTGGAAGGGAGCATGGAGACCACCTTGGAATCATCTAGTCTTGCAGTTTAGAGACTTTATTTTAGCTGTAGAATCCTTTCTTCCAATGCAAGCATGCATCCATAAAGCTCAAAACTAAAGGAGATAGAATGGAGGAGGTCTCAGGTAGGAGATAGATGAGGCATTCAGACTCTAAGCCCTCGTGAAAAACTTGCTGTGACTTGCACTCCCAGGTGTGGCAGGAGCAGGATGAGAATGGCCTTGTTTCCACTACCGCTATTCACTCAGGGCAGTCTCCAGAGAAGCAAGGTGGTACAGAGAGAGCCCAGGCTTGTGTTCAGGTGAATCTGGATTCAAATCACGACTTCACCACTAATCATCTGTGTGGTATTGGACAAGTTACCTTCCTCTTTGCACTTCCATTTTCTCATGAATAAACTGATTCCTATATTCCTATATTGCCAGATTCTTGAGAAGAAGAAACATGAACCTATAAATTCCTGTGTTACACTCCAAAAGGGGTGATTCTGGTTTATTGTCCACATATGAATATACATGACCATAAAAATTATCATCTCCATTTTGGAGACATTTCACTCAATTTCTTCAAACCCCACTCATGCTTAGGAAAACCCAACTTCAGACATGTTTGACATCTACAGGGGAGGCTTTGGGCATGGACTGAAGGGGGCAAATATTATGTATCAAAGAATACCCCAGACCGTATTCTCACCCTAAACATCTTTGAGATCTACATATAAGGGGTTAGTCACTTATGATAGCCAGGTCCAGGGCCAGCTATAGGGGCCAGGACAGAAAAGGTAGGACAGGAAAGATAGTTTTCTGCAAGACATCTGTCTACTATGCTTGGGAGACCCATGCTGTAGAGAAAATTGCATTATTGCCCTGCTCTTTGTGCTTTATAGGAATTTTATGGAAGTTTTTGTATAGTTTGTCCAGGCACACCTTCAAGGAAAGGCTTCATTATTAAATTAGGAGACTGGGGACAAGTATCTATTATACACTTATATCATTAATGGCTTACAATCTATGACATCTGCAGAAATCACAGAAATATACAATAGATACAGCTCAAACCCTGGTTCCTGGAGAAATGGCTAGATATTAGGATGAAAAGTGAATGTGGTGTCAGGGAGGAAGTCAGATCTTTGTTTGGGTTCTCACTCATTTTCCTCTAAAAGCCAACAACGCACAGTTGCCGCTCACTTGCTCTGCTCAAGAACCAAAGCCATCAGAACCACTTGGCCACCCTTTGAAAGATCTAAATTCCAGCATGCCCTTGCAGACGGCTCAGTCTGCCTCTAACTGAGTCAGCATCTATGACGTGGGCAACCAGGAGCCTGCAGGTCAAACAGAGCTTGAAAAGAATGCCTATATTGACACACTGATGTTTGAAAACTCCTTTGATGAGGGGTAATTGTTATTCACTCTATAATGAGCTGAGTTTACAATGATTGCCATTGTTTTGACAAGTACCTGGGTGTTTCTGGAAAGAGCTGGCTTGGGTCAGCTGTGACAAGGGTCACCGGGAGCTTCGAGCTTCGGGGAGCTAGAGATCTTCTGGAAGGGGAGAAGGGTGAAGAAGGGAGGGTGCAAGAGGCAAATGCTTGTCATTAGAAATCCCCTGATTCAGAGCCCTTAATCTTTCCTCTCCCTGATGTAGTCATTCCAGGGAAATCACACCAGCCGGATTCCCTCTCCTGAGGCCCCTGTTGACCCCCTCCCTCATTCTCCCCACAGAGCCAGGTGCCCATTTAAGATCATAAAAATCCCAGCTTCATAAACGGCAAACTAGGGAACTTGATTCAATTCTTCATATTTTGTTAGGTGCCAGGATGTTTCTTTTCCTCTGTGACAGAGCCAGTCATGCCCTCAGAATACATCTCTCCATGGCTAGGTATTTCTCACACCTGGACTGTTTTCCTGCATAGCCCCACATCATTCTCCATCAGTGGTTCCTTCCCTTGGCTGCACAGCTGAATCATCTAAGGAGTTGTTTCTAAAAGAACAATTCCTGAGACTGATGAATCACAGACCCCTGAAACAAATACATTATATGTTAACAACAAAAAAGAATAATTCCTGGAATCCGATTCCAGAAGTTCTGAATTAATTGCTCACGGGTGGGCCCTGGACATAGACATTGTTAAAAGCTATGCAGGTGATTTTAATATATGGTCAAGGTTAAGAGTCGCTTCTCTAGACCCAAGAACCCCTACACTGCAAAGAAACTGATAGGGCCAGTGCTGCTCAACGCTGACTCCACATTAGAGTCACCTTGGGAGCTTTAGAACTTGTCAAGTCCTGGTCCCCAGCCCATTCAAATAAATGAGGATCTCTGGAGGTGCCGACCAGGTGTCCGTATCTTTCAGAACCTCCAGGGAGATGCTAATGGGCAGCCAGGATTGAAAACCACTGTGTAGACCAAATGCATGGCCAGAAGCAATCACTGGAGGAAGAATGAATGAATGACTATTCTGTGGGTAAAAGCAAATGAATCAGGAAAAATAGTCTCCACTTACGTGGCCATGCAATCAGGGGCTTTTTTGCAGACTCTGATTCTACCTCATCTATTTGCCTACCTTTTCCAACTGTTAGTCGCTTACCTGCCTGCCAATATTTGTGCATAGGCTCTAGGAGTTTACCGTCAATAAAGTATCCCACCTACGGACTTAAACAGGGCTATTATCTGGCACAATGTTGGTGTGATTGCTTCTGTATTGTGAAATGATTTTATCTGTTGGACTTTCAGTCTATCAGTCTGTGGGAGAAAAGAGAGCCCGGCAAACTGAGAGTAAGTTAACAAGCCTGGCTGAGAAAATTTATTTGTGATTTCTAAACATTCACTGCCTACCGTTACTCTTCTTCTGAACATTGGGGATCATTACCAACACATTTTTTCAATATACATATTTGTTTTCTGGTGGATTCCTAGGACTCTCCATTTTTGAAATCCCTAGAACTACTTTATTACCTGTTTATCACATGAACCAAGGGGAGACGTTTAGTAATATATTCTGTTTTTAAAGAAGAAACGTCTGGCACTAAAAACCAAGGTATATACATTAAGAAATAAAGATCAAGGAGACTATGATACAATTACTCAAGACTGCACAACAAAACAAAAGAAAAGCCAGAGTAATGAAATGGTCTGTAATTCTTTAATTCCTAGATTCATCGGTCATTCCAATTGTCTTCATCTTTATTTTTGTTCAGATTTCCTACTAAATTGCAAGACAGCTCATCCTTCATTTATGAAAACACTGGGATTTAGTTTATAGATTTTGCAACCTCCCTTGATTTCCCTTTATCTGCTCTATTTATTTTCTGTTCAACACTTTTTCCAGAGGGCAGGTGACAAGGAGACAAGAGGAGTTTCTGGAACTATCAGTCCCTTTTCTATGTAGTGACCATTCTGATGAAGTCTCAGTAATGAGGGAATAGAAAACATTAGTTAAATCAATTTGGAGAATTATCTTTAGAATTTGAGTATAATTAGTTCCAAGTTATATGAGTATTATGAACATTTTTGAGTGCCTCCCTAAAATCAATCCCTCACACCCACCAACCAGCAGACAGCATGTTGACTTCCCAGTGGGCCATATTCCTCTACAATTTTATTCGGTCATGTGTGGAATAACTGAGTCTGAACAAAGAAGCACACAAATTAGCCATATTTACCGGAAGCAATCTGTCCATGAGATATGGTGAAAGAGAGGGTCAAATTGTAAACAGGTCTAACAATTTCCAAATTCTGTGGATGAAGAGAAGTAGGGAGTAAAAGAATTTTCTCTCACATACTACCCTATGGAAGAGGGAGAATTCCTGATAGCCATGATTTTGGCCTCTCCATAGTTAGGAGCAGTAACGAAAAAGAAAGGAACATAAAAGTTATACAAAAATATTAAAAAAGCAAAGAAAAAGAAAAGAATCAGGGGGAAAAAAATGACAGAAAATGCCAGGAAATGAAATTGCCCAAAAGCAAAAGTTGGGTTTTTTTTTTTTAATTTTTAATTTCCAAAATATTTTTAAAGTTTTTATTTTAATGTTTTAGGCATAAAATCTCCCGAATGCTTCAAACTTCACTGACAGCAAATACAAAGTTTTTTAAGACATCCATTCTAAGAAGCTCTTCAACCAAATAGAATATTTTGATCCACTCCAGGAGTGCCCTAAAGCCCACTTGGAATAACCGCAGAGGAAGAAGAAGGTCATCAGATTTAAACTTGAGAGAACCGGTGGCGGGAATAGCTATTTTAAGTGCTTCTCTCTTCTTGTACAGGGATGGTAAATCTATTTCCCATATTGGGAAAAGAAAAAGTATTGGGAATCTTCATATTTACTGCAGTTTCTTTTTTCTTCCTCTGAAAGAAGGGAGAAAATTATGAAAGAATTGAAAACCAGTAGAAAATGATATCTGTTCATAAGCCATGTGTGACACTGTTCAGCACGCAATTCCTTACACTGCCCTTGTCAATCCGGCCTGCAATGCTGGAGCCGTGGGTAGGCCTCCCCCATGGCCAACGCCAAGGGGAAGACAAAATAACACAGGAAGGACCACGCTGAGTGTTCTGATAAACCCACTCCTATATTAAGCTGTGACTAATAACATTTACAAAACAAGAGAAAGGCCAGTGAATTGATCCTTAAACAGTGTTTTCACCAAAATCTTGCTGTCAGTGTGTGATTATGAAACCCAATCCTTGGAAATATTGCTGTCTCTATAGAATTTTACTTCTGCAAATAAGATCTGGAAAATTCATGCATGGGAGAGTGGTGAGCTTGGACAGATATCTAAGACAGGAATCTTAGCATCCCTAATTACAGGTTCTATTATTTAAACAGTGAATAAACCAGTTCAAATTATTTCAACAAACATTTGTTGAGATTATTCAACATGAAGAGATCTATGATTTTACAAAGCTAAATATACATGGGATGGTGAATATTATTTTATGTTAAGCTCGTTAGGAACAAGGAGAGGCTCTAATGAACCCAGAAAACACATTGTTTAAAGGAGAGAGAGAGAAAAATATATTTAGTTTTTGCTGAATGACTGGAACAAATATGGTCAGTTCTGCTATAATGTAACATATGGGTTCCTAAATATCACCGCACTACGCAAAATCACACAATAAAAACCACAGGGCTTATGGAGAAAATGAGATTAAGGCATAACACTCAAAAACTTAGTGACATGTAAAAAAAAAAAAACAACTTAGTGACATGTTTATAAAAATGTTTTAAATAACGAACCTATGAAAAACTGGTACACACGCAACATGGTTAAGAAACATGTATACTACAATAAATACGGCATTTTACCATATTAATGTTGTGGGCGTCACAAGGTTGCCACTTGTGAATTACTGTGGAGGGACGGTGGGAGGTTATGTGACCAGGAGGGGACGTTGTACCTCCATTCACCTTGTGCGGGGCCATGGCTCATCACACACGAGGTGAACTGAGCTAGCTGGCGGATCCTTGAGATGTGTGCCTTTTGTGTATCCCGATGAGGCTTGGTTCAGCGGGGCACAATTTTCTGCTTTCACCTAGTGTTTCTTGTTGAGGACATCATGCACAGGCCAACACAAAATTCGTGTTGTGAATTCCGCTTGTCCCCCTGATATATGGGTAGTGCTGGAACAAATTCATGGCTTCCAAATAAGTGTTATAGCGGAACTGACATGTATATATTCACACTCCAGTTCTTCTGCAACAACAGTGTTCTTCCTCATCTACCACCAAGTTTGTCTGATTATTATTTCTGTCTAAGCAATTCAAAAACTACAACACTCCAGAAAAATCATCTGTGGTCTTAAAATAAGAACAATAATACCAGTTGCTAACGCTGGATAATTGTCCCACACCCAGTGGTAGGCTCTGCATGCCACCGGCATCTTCAGCAACATGGTTTAAAATCAGCCTGTGGATCTAGAACCAGGACCTTGACCCCCACCTGAAAGAGGTTTCCTTTGTATCTGGCAAGGAGTGCCCTTATACCGAACTACCTGGGAAGCACTTCTGTTTAAAATAGCATTGCATATGGCGGGCAGGGGTTGCCGCCCTGAGCGTCCTGCAACTGATCCTCCCTTCATCCTTCTGAAGCTTCTTTCTACAGCCCCTTAGAACAACAGTCATCATGTGCCTTGGTTTATCACTTTAACATTGGCCATCTCATACCTAATATGTGGTGGCCATTCTGGTACAACAAGCAATTAAAGCAGACCCTTTAATATTTATGTAAAAACCTAGTTTCCTCATACTTCCTGAATTATTTACCCTGAGTAAGTGCACATTAAGTCACGGGCTAATGGGTGACACACTTTTTTATATGGACTCACATCCCTGGAAAGCATCATGACCATCAGGTAGTGGTGAATCCTAATGGCACTGTGAAAAAATCTGTCCATTCTCTGAAGGAGCCAAGCTGCCCTCCGTTATGGCAGAAGGAAAAGTGGAAAAGAGAACCCAAAGCACAAGGCAACAGAATATTCTGCACACATCTCTCTCCCAGAGAATGCAGGTCATCCAAAGGATCCCATGCAGCACCAACACCATTTTGACACTGAAACCAATAGTATTTGCCTCAAGATAACTCTACCAAAATCTCTTTATATGTTCTGGCTTAATTTTGCTTGGCTGTCCATAAATTACTCTATGGGGTTTAATTCCTACAAAAGAGAATATAATCCACCCTTCTGCTATTAACGCAGCTACAAATTCATTCCTGTGCCAAACAGCAGGGAAAGAAATCAAACAGTTGGCCCCCGGTGAATTCATCTATTTGCCCCAGTTTCCTAACACTAAGCGCGCCTCAGACAATAGACTGGGTTTTAACTCTTTCTTGTCAAGTCTCCATCATGAGCAGTCAGATCGCATCCTCCCGCTCACTTCTCAGCTCATTACTCACAAAGAATATCTTTTCCCATGAAACCTGAGCTAACACACTCCGCAACCAGCGCTGAAGTTAGCAGTAAAAAGTCGGGTCTCGCCATCAGAAGCACATTAGCATACAAAATATTTCCACAGGAAGAAAAAAAACCCTGTCAATTACAGGAGCTGCACTCCATTGTCTTAAATGTTGCTGTTCTCAGTCAGAACGCGCACCCACCTCTATTTGGAGATAATGCACGTTCGGATCATGGTAACCTTTTACGGCGACTGTGGGCCTGTGTAGGAAGGAGACGCTAAAACTACATTCCAATTCGATTCAACGGAAATGAGGGGGAAGGTCTTTTAGACAGAAATCGAGATAAATAGGGGGAAACAGCTAATGACTGTAAGCTTTGCAAGAACTGCTAGTTTCAGGGAACCTCACTCAGGAAAGGACAAATCCCAGCCCTGACCCTCACTGTGATGTTCTGGAAAGAACTAGGTCAAGGATCCAAATGAAAGGGAAACCAGGGGTCATTTCACAATATCCTGAATTTATCACGCCCGCCCAGCGGTCAGTTAGGCAGGCAAATGAACAGTTAAAAGGCTCCACTGAACCATAATCCCCAATCGTTATACTTAAATGGCTCTTCTCAATATAAAGGAGGCTCTTCAATAACCATAGATCTAATTTCTGTTAATTTTATGTAACTCTAACAGAGTCATTAACATTCGTGGAACCCACTCCACACGCAGCCCCTCCCTCCCCTACTCCCCTCATTTCTCCTACCAGCGTATCCCTTGAAAATTTAATTATTACCAGTGGAATTCCTGCACTAACTAAAGGCTTTTGCAATCAAATCAATAGTTGATGAAAGAGTGGTCCGAAAAAGCCACGTTAAATGCATTATGCTTTTCCATCTCCACATCACCCGTGTGGCTCCTTTCATGATGTTGCAATTGGAGACCCTCAAAATACATCACTTTCAGGGAGTTAAAATGTCTAAGTGTTATCCAGAGGTGGTTATTATATATTTATAAGGGCTCCCCTATATGCCTCTTCTGGATTTATTAAGTGCTCTAAGGATCTGTTTGGCTTATACCAACTACCACACACTGATCTGAGAAATCAAGGAGGAAATACTCAAATGCAGAGCTGGGCAGGAAGGGAAATGTCTGTGGGCATCATGACTGCTACAAGGAGACGGGCCAGTTGTACGTGTTATTTAGAAATAGAAATAAGTCTTCTCCCCATCCCTTTCTGCCCTACTCATACCCCCCACCGTTCTGTTCTAATGGAAGAGCCCAAATGCTGTGCTGTCTCTCTTTGTGCTTCTCCACCTATGGAGAGTCTCCAGCACAAAATAACGTGCCTTTGGGGAGAAAGAGATGCTTCCGTGTTGTTGTGTCCTTTTCTGCTATTGGTGGAATGGGCTTTGGTGCCTTAATTATATGAGGATTGTTGCACCAGAGATGGTTCTATAAAGAAAGCATTTTATCCAGGCCACATGTAGTGTGTACCTCATGGCATTTGCAAAATTCCCCATATATGAACATTTTGGGGGCATGTGGCAAAGTATATTTATAAATGGTTCCCTGGTTCTCCAACAGGGTGGTCAAGGGGAATTGCGGACCGTGCGATGCATGGCTGTACTGTGTATATTACCAGAGGCCATGCTGGAGAGGTGAATATAGATGAATTCTCTGGATAAACAACCAGAGTCCTCTCCTAAAGGGCTGAAAGCTGAATCTGACTATATAGGACCAGGTGTGCAAACACAGTTCAGATCTCCTAATCTAAGTGATATGGGAAGCACTCACACGTTATCTGAAAAATTTAGCCTGCCACTATTTTCCTGCTAAATTGTCCAGATAATTACTTCAATTTTCCATTTCACTTTGACTTAGAAACCTAGTCACAGGATAATAACAGGTCATTGTACAGGGCAGAAGCTTATTTGCCTATTTATTAATAATGCTCATCTATCAACGAGCAACTCCCATGTGCCTGGCACTGCCCTCAGGAAGTTTTATTCTAATTGAAGTCAACACTTAGACTCTAGAAAGATCAGTGAACATGAACAATGATCCATTAGCAGCTGGATTCAGTGAGAGAATGTCCTGTTATGGGAGCAGCGGAGCCCGAACTATAGGAGGCTTTCCTGGAGGAGACAGACTTGGCGGAGAGTCTGACCAACCCTCGATTTTGTTCACATCACACACAGGGAATGATATACTGTGTACCTCATGGAACAAACTGGTGCTGCTCACAGCCGGTGATGGTCCAAGCCACCAACCACCCTAGGACAGGCCTCACCCCGGGTCACCCACTCACTTCAGACACTGCTTTCAAGCAGGTGTATGTTGGGATTTAATTAGGCAGAGAGAAGGATATGAGAAGAGAGAAGAAACACATGATGTAAACTAACACAGCATTCTTTAAAGAGGAGGTACAGCTTTTGCAAAGAGAAACGTACCAGACACGGAGCCCCAGGACACAGTGAGGGGTTCAGTGGTTAGCTGCCCCGGCTTTAGAATCGGAAAGTTCTGGGTTTTCCACTCTGCCCTACCGCTACCTGGTGGTCGGGTAGGTGCCGTTGGGCAAATTATTTAACTTCTCCATGCTTCATTTTTCTAATCAGGAAAATAGGGATATCATAGTCCTTATGTATTAATATAATTGTTCTTATCGACCTACGTTGTGGAGAATAAAGGAGACAATGTGAATAAAGCACTTTGCACAGAGCCTGGTACATGGAATGTTCAATAAAACCAACTATGATATTAGTAATATAAGTGTTGCTATTAGTGTTGCTAAGTGATGTTTGAAGCCAAAGGTCAGCAGGTTAGGGCGGATAGGGGATGAAAATATGAATTTTCAGAAAATGGAAATATGCATTTATTTTGCGTATTTGCTGGTGGGTACAGAAAACTAGATGAAAGAAAAAAGAAATAATTACCTCAGACGCAGAAGTTCTGGTCAACTCAGAGGAACAGGAATGTTTTAACAGCTGTCTAGGGCCAATTAGGACTCGCATTTCAGATGACACATTCAAACGCTTATCTGCACAGTAGCCTCGTTTTCTGTTCTCCCTCCGTGTTTGTGCATTCACTTTTGCAAATGCATGGACAAGCAGATAAAAAGTTGAATGTAATTGCCAAAGGGGCCACCCGTCACTGTCGCTCCAGTTGTCCTGCCTTCACCGAGGACCGTCTAAGTGCCATCATATTAACACAGGGAGAATAACGGATCATAAATATTTGAGGACTACCCAGCAAAAGTACCAGAAATTATCTATTACCCATCGTGCAGCCAAACCCAAGTAAAAGTTAGTTATAGAACCTGAGATAAAGTTGAATTTCTCTGAAATAGAAGAGAGCATAATTTGTAGCCTAGTCAGCTGTGACATATAAATACACATAATCTCCAAAAGGAGAAAATAAATGATAAATTTTCAGTACCGAGCAGGGCACCAAGTACAAAGTAAAGTGATCGATTTGGGTGGGTGATAGATAGCACCTCCCTATTTGCAGTATAGATTCATCAAAAAATTCTCAGGAAGAAAGAAGGTTCGCCATTGAAAGATGCCATTAATTGTACATTTTGCCATATTATTTAGAAATAGGCATTTCAATGCCTAAAGTAAAATGTCCATATAAAATACATTTATAAAACGTTTCATTTACAAGTTACTCTATGTCTATTTATCACTCTGAACTTCTCCATCACCCTGGGAAAACTGCAAGAGCATTTTCAACTCCATTTTACAAATGAAGAAATCAGATCTAAAGAAATTTAGTGACTGACCATAGACCATGTAATTTGGAAAGCACAGGGCCAAGACAAGAACCCAGGTCTCCCCAGTAGTACACACTCCTCGCCATATATTCTTCTATTACATGGTAATTATTCTAGGTGCAACAGAAGTCAAGGTTAAGTATTAGTGAGTATAGCTGTCCCCGCAGAGCAGCGAGGGATGCCAGTCCAAGCCGAGGAAATGCATTAGGCCAAGTTCAGGAGCATGAACTTCGGGCACACAATGATAGCTTGTCAAGTGTATTGGCTCCAATTATCAGTGTTTAAGGGGTGCGTGGAGTATGAGACTTGAGCATCCCTAAAGGACACAGTAAGGAGTGTGAGATTTATCCCATAGTTAATTGAGAGTCATCAAAGGGTTTTTTAACTAGGGAGTGATGTAATTAAATATGTATTCCAAAGTCTGGCGGGGTTGGAGCCTGGATTTCAGGGCGAGGAAGAGCTGCTGAGAAGCTGGAGGCAGAAAGACAAATGGGAACAGCAGCTTGGGAATGTCTTCAGTCATAGCTCGGGGTTAGCTTTGGTTTGCATTCTCCTAGAATGTGGACACTAACTCTTCCACTGAGCCGTGAATTCTTTGCAGAAACTCATGTTTTATTTACCTTCGTGTTCCTGGGCTGCAAAGTATAGTAAGTCGTACGTTGCAAGATCTGCCTGCAGGACTTGCCTCCCAGAGAGCCCAACATCTCCTCCACCTCAACAGGACCAACACAAAATGTATTACTCTGCACCCAAAGATTACTTCTCTTGCCATCTCTCTCTTCTGGAAAATATGCACTGCCATCCCTCTGGTTTTCCAAAATCTGGCATTCATCCTAAGTACCTTCCTCTCCCTCATCCCAGCCCTCATCTATCCATCCCTATACAATGCCCCCTTCTTTAAGATCCCTCTGTCCCCTTCACTAATTGTGGTTTTATCAGTCTCCTAAATAAATATTTATCTGCAAATGTACCCCTTTTGAATCTATCCTCAATACTATTAGGAGAGGCATCATTAAAAATGAAAATATGATTGGGCACTGCTTAAAACCCTTTGTTGGCCCTCCATTGCTTAGAGAACGGCCTGGAGTCCACACTCTTCATCATCACACACTTGCAAAACCTCCATCATCTGGCCTTCATCTCTGGCCAGTCAGTTCCAGTGACCCAGTGCTCCAATCAAATGACCCACCGAGGAACATGCAGAGTGAGCTTTCAAGCCCATGAGCCAGCACACACACACTGTACCTTCGTGTCTCCACCCAATCCACTCACACTTGTTACCTGCCTGGCCATCTCTGATTTGTGCCGTTTACCATCTTCTCTTCTGAGAAAGCTTACCTCATACAGTCCCCAGCAGTCACTGGGTCCCCAAGGCCAGTCATTCTCTCCTTTCACGAAAGCTCTCTGTCCATTGCTTACCTCTGCAAAAATTCTCAACACACTGTATTAAAGGCATTTATTTTCATGCTCCTTGAGGGCAGGGATGCTGCCTAATTCATTTCTCTTTCCAATAGCCAGTACTTAGAACATGATAGATACTCTTTAAACATTTATATGTATTATGCATACATATTTTTAAGAGACTAAATGATGGGGCGCCTGGGTGGCTCACTTGGTTGGGTGACTGCCTTCAGCTCGGGTCGTGATCCCGGAGTCCTGTGATTGGGTCCCGTATTGGGCTCCCTGCTCGGCGGAGAGTCTGCTTCTCCCTCTGACCGTACTCCCTCTTGTGCTCTCTCTCTCTCGAATAAATAAATAAAATAAAATCTTAAAAAAAAGACTAAATGATGGAATGAACAAATGGGTGAATGTGGACACATTTTTTTCTTCTCTATCCTCAACTGTGGGAATTCAGTATCATCTATCTGCCTATAGAATCTGACAACAGGCATTTGAGGGCTATAGTAACATAAACATATATATTAAGGGGTGTGTGTGGGTTCTTGAATTTCACAATCAACTTCATTATGATATGGTTACACTTTACATATAAAAAGCATCTTAGCATGTGTGTGTGAATATACACATAGTGAGATTTAAAGATCCCATCATTATAGTAAATAATCTCAACGTTTCTTTAAGTGAATTAGAAGAAAATTTCCTTATATTGATTTTATTTTTCTTCCCTAGATCAAAACTTTAGCCTCTGTGTGGGAAACAGAACACCACAACGACCACTGGCGCATGTTCGCTCAGACTCCGGGATGTCTGAGAAAACTCGAGATTGCAGGGTTAAAAATAACCCGAAAGGATCAGAGTGAAATGCCCTTGGGACGTGTGTGGTCAGTTCTAAAGTACGCAGCAGAAGATGTTTAGTAGATAGGAAGCCAGCTGTAAAAAGCACACTGGGCACTCCCCTCTGTTCCTTTATTCTGTTTTAAAGATTCTTACGTGCTTGACTAACCCTGGGTACATGGAGGAATGTGCCTTACTACGCCCCTGCTGTAGAAGGTATGTAAGAGTATGGAAAATAAACCTCGGCACCTCGGGCCACTCGCTTGGAGTCCCCTGTGCCTCGCTCTACGGTCGTCTCTTTTTCTCAGTTCCTTCGCCGCCCCAGGTGCCTGACTCTCTGAGGTCGACACCTCTGCATCTTGGAAGGAGAGCACTGGAAACATGTTTGGTAACTGATCGGTGACTAAATTTATGCTCAACAGTTGGCTTACCAACCAGCATGTCCAGTTTACCACGAAAGAGTTCATTTGGTGAGACTATTAAGTCTATCGCAGTGATTTTCAAAGCTCTTTATTCTCTCCCTTAAAGCTTCAAATTGTGAGCCACCTTGAAATATTCTAAATAAAATACAATCGCACTGTCTTGAATAATACAATGCCTGGCAGAAAGGAGACATCTGATAAATATCTGTTATCGTTGACTAACTCGTCCCCGCTTGATTATATAATCCTTGAGAGCAGAAAGCATGTCTTTTTAACAGTGCAGCCCCATAGAGTCAACCACTTCGCTCAATGTTCGTTGAATAAGTGTGTGCTCATGGGCATTTGAAATTGGGCAAGACAGACACATTCTTCAAATGGTATTTGTGTTGGTTCCACTACCTTAAGAATCGAGTTCATTGGTCTCTGTAGGTACCAGTCATTATTAAATTGAGCACTCTACTTGACTATTACAGGTACAAATCAAGTCCATGCACACAAATGCTAGCTTCCATCTGGCACTAGAGACCTAAATGTGAAATCCGACGTATTGTCTAAGGAGAAGTCAGCCTCAAAATCAGGGAATAGAAACAGTGATCCATAAATGTTGTTTCTTCATCTGCAACAGTGATAAGTCACAAATAAGAAAGTAAAGAGTATTACTGCCATTAACTGTTTCAGATCACCATCTGCAAAAAGAACACAACAGAATGGAAATTGCTTTTATAAAGTATTCAATACAATTTAAACATCTCATGATATGCAATGGGGCTCTCCGAGATGTGCCAGATGCTATTAAATACAGCATGTTCTATGGGAAAATCGTGCAAAATACATTCAACCAATTGAATTATACTGCAGGGCATAAAGGACTGAATACATAACCGAGCCCCCATTACCTTGGTCTTTGGGCATTTTTTTCTTGTAGCTTTCAGATATAGAACATGAAAAATAAGAACAAATATTAACACCTGTATTTTTCGATCACTGATAACACTTTCAAAGCATTGCAGTTATAACATAAATAGTGTGTACCCATTTTGCATTAGAAAGAATGATTTTCTATTACATTTATAGTGTTTGGGAATTGTTTACTGAAGAAGCCATGATGGGAAAGAAGTACAGTGGCTACAAATGTAGGGACCTCTTCATTTGTAAATATTGATTAAATTCAGGAAAGTTCTTTTAATTCCAATGCATCATTTAAAATTTGCAAAATTTTTTCTATTTTGCAGGAATTTTTCTCCTTTTTAATATTATCCTCTAAAAAAAAGAGTTTACCAATAAGATCCTTTAAGGTATGAACAGGTAAGGCAAGTATTATTTAATAGACAAATTGTAAACACAAGGAAACCAAGGTTCCAAGGCATTGAGTGCTTTACCCAAGGACACCAAGGAAGGAAACCCCACACCCAAAGACTCCACGTAAATCTTTCTTCCACACCCCATGTCCTTTCACACCCACCAGGGCCTCTTCAAGGGCTGCCTAGGGGAGGAGGCAGGGGCTAGACAGGGCTTCCCAGGTCCCTGGGCTCTGAGTACATCTCTTTTACGTATCATTTACTTGAAAACTAAATCTCTCATTTAAAAACTGTTACTCTTCTTAAGCTTAAAAAAACAAAAAACCTATACACTAGACTAGGCCACTGTGAAAAGCAACCTTGGGGTTAAGAATGTAGAACAAGAGATTCATTACCAAAATAGTAAAGCTAGGGAGGTAAAATCCAAGATCTAATATCCTGGGCCACGACCAGGTATGAGAGCAGGAGCTGAACCAACGCACAAATCAGGGTTCAGTGCATTGTCCATCAGGAGGACTTATCGTCAGGACCCACTGCCATGGTCCCCCCTCAACAAGGGTCTGCTCTTCCAGCCTGGCATACAGCCAACGCCATCTCACGGGAAAATGTTTTTGCTCAGTCCTCTGTCGATCCAACAAAAGTGGTTTGCTTCAAGTGGGTTTGGAAGCCAACTCACAGAGCTGTTGGTACTTTTTTGTAGAGGTGAATGGCAGATTATTTTTCAAAGTTGTAAACATTTGTGTTTAAGACCTGGCCTGGCTAAGGCTCTTGCTCACAGACACAGAGAGTTGAGTAAAAGCGGTGTTTAAAATGGAGCAACCCTTTGGTGACATAGCAAACACGGAGAAACTGGCCAGAGAGCCCACTCAATGGCAACTATATATTTTATTCATACACCATAAATCATCTTTCTTGTGGGTGGGAAACCACCAGAAGGAAAAGAAACACCGAGCTTGAGGTGGGTGATGACAGCAGAGGCAGTGATGTTGATGAGATGAATTTACAGGGGTGATAAGCTGTAGAATCATCAGTGACAATGGTAAGTTTAGAACCAGGTGGGACTGTTAGCAAATATAATGATGTTGGGTCGGTGAAATTGTTGGGGGGAGGAAATACAGTCTTCATGGGACACGAGCATCAAAGTGGCACCATCAAGGTTGTGGTGTGAGATTGGAGAGAGAGAAAAGTACAGGTATGTGCCAGATGCTATTAAATACTGAGGTCGACACCCCCAGGCTATCTCCTCTCCTCCTAGGCTTTGAATCTCACCACACAGTAAGAGTGAGATTCAAAGCCTAGGAGGAGAAGAGATAGCCTGGAAAACCTCAAGAGGAGTGGAAAAGACGATCAAGACGGTTCAGAACTCGGACTCCAAAGTCATCTGTAAAATGGAAATAATAGTGCCACTACACAGGGTTGTGGTAATCATTGACTATACGGAAAGCACTTGGAGGAATGTCTGGCGGCTACTTAGTGCTCAAGAAAAATATATTAGTGATGATAATCATGACAATAATAGTAACATAATAATAGTAAGAAACAGATGTTCTCATTTGGGGAAGAAGAGAAAAGAAAAAGAGTAAAAGAAGAAAAAGAAACCAAAAAGGGGAGAACCTATAAAATGAGTTGTCATGGAAACTAAGAGCAGAGAGGATTGTAAACTGGAGAGGTTAATTAACAATATCCAATGCTAGATCAAGGTCAGGGGAAATCATACCTGAGAAAAGATCCTACATTAGGAAAGCTGAGTTCATTGACAGCCTGCAAGAAAGAAGTTCCAATAGAATATTGGTGGCAAAGCCAATGTTGAAGGGATAGAGTGATGAATCAGAGGATAAGAAACAAAAGAGTTGGCTATTCATTCAAGAATTTTGGAGCGAGAAGGAAGGGCAATTAAGAGAGTTACTAAAGGAGATAGAGTATAGGGACGATTTAAGTTTGGGAAATCCTAATACATCAGAAGACAGAGAAAAGACCCTGGCAAGAGAGAAGATGAGGAAAAAGTTAAAAGTGCAGAAAACTGCTGGTGCCAGATGGTGAGGAGGTAGAAGGGAGTTCATCCCTCAGCTCAGGTAGAGGAGTGTGGAAGAGCAAAAGGCAGTTTCTTCCCTTGACGCAGGAAAGGACAGGAGAATAGACACACAAGCGCCAGGGAGGAAAGATGTGGAGGGAGCTGAATTTGAATGGGAACATTCTTCACCCTAAAGTTGAGTCAAGAAACACTCCCAGTTTCTGTATGATGTATCAAATGAACACATAGGAGATTCCATCTACACATTT
Organism: Mirounga leonina; assembly: GCF_011800145.1. Taxonomy (NCBI): domain Eukaryota; kingdom Metazoa; phylum Chordata; class Mammalia; order Carnivora; family Phocidae; genus Mirounga; species Mirounga leonina. The sequence goes on from NW_023270816.1 coordinate 450,425, forward strand.
TTGTGACACTCTTCAGCAACTCTTGATTGCATAGAAACAGGAAGTAGAGAGAAAGGATGGCAAGCTAAGCAAGGCTGAAAGTCCAGGACACAGGTGCATGGTTGAGATGCCTGACCAGGTCACATAGCGGCGGAACTATGGAGCAAGAAGAGACTTCAGGGACCAGTAGAGCAGAGACAGCACAGAACTGAAGGTTATGTTAAGAATAAAATATACAGGGCGCCTGGGTGGCTCGGTTGGTTGAGCGACTGCCTTTGGCTCAGGTCATGATGCTGGAGTCCTGGGATCGAGTCCCGCATCGGGCTCCCTGCTCGGCGGGGAGTCTGCTTCTCCCTCTGCCCCTCCCCCCTCTCATGTGTTCTCTCTCATTCTCTCTCTCTGAAATAAATAAATAAAATCTTAAAAAAAAAAAGAATAAAATATACAAAAGTAGCATTTGGGAAATGAATGATTAGGAGGGTGGTTCTGGCTAGGAAGAGAGGTAGGGGCAGGGGCGCAGAACCTGAGAGCCTGGAAGTCAAACTATCCATCTCTTGGCTAGGGGGATAAGCCAGAGAGTAGTGGATGCCAGGAGTTCTCAGGGGTGTTCTGTTTATTCCAAGGAAAACTCACTAACTCTTTTCCTATTCATGTTTTTTTTTTTCTTATCATATGCAATGCTAGAATTCAAATCCAGTTCTGTAGAATTTCAAAGCCTCAATTTTTTGTCTTTTCTTTTTTATAGTAGCCATTCTAAAGGTATAAGGTGCTATCTCATTGTGGGTTTGATTTGCATTTCCCTGGTGATTAATGATATAAGCATCTTTTCACATACCCGTTGGCCGTCTATATGACTTCTTTGGGAAAATGTCTGTTTAGACTTTCTGCCCATTTTAATCAGATTATTTTTGTTGTTGGTTATTGAGTTATATGTGTTCATTATATATTTTGGTTATTAACCCTTCATCAGACATATGATTTGCAAATATTTTCTCCCATTCAGTAAGTTGCCTTTTTATTTTGTTGATGGTTTCCTTTGTTGTGCAGAAGCTTTTTACTTTGATGTAGTCCCACATGTTGATTTTTGCCTTTATTGCTTTTACTTTTGGTGACAGATTTAAAAAATCATCACCAAGGCCTATGTCCAGGAGATTACTGCCCATGTTTTTTTCCTAAAAGTTTTGTGGTTTCAGGCCTTGCATATGGTTTTTTCCCCTCAGGTTTCATTCCAGGAATGAAAATTTAAAAGTATAAAGGATCAGGTCATAAAAGGCAATCCCTACATTTTGTCATTTGTTTCTGTATTATTACCATTACTATTGTTGCTATCCCTTTATTGTCATTTTAAAGGCAACCTTTGAAGAGGAGAGAGAGATGCATGGGTTCAGAGCCTGTTAAAATGGAGCCACACTTTTCGATTTTCAGTGTAGAGTAGGTTCATTTATGCTGACTGGTTTACTCTCAACAACAAAAACAACTCTTGTCCAGGACTTTCTGAAATAACAGAGACCAAACACTCTGTTCCTGAGCTTGCCAAACTTGGGTACCTCTATGACTTTGAAAATACTTGTGATTTAGCCTGGAATGGTCTTCCTACTCTGGTCGACTTAGAAAATTCTAACTTATCCTTCAAGTTCCAGTTTAAGACTTACTTGTTCTGTGAAGCTCCCACTGATTCTCCCAGATATCAAGTATCACAGAGACAGTGATTTTTTAAATAGTCCACAATATGTGTCCTTTCTCTTGCTAGGCCCCGTTCTCTCCCTGCATACCACCTACCATTAAAGTGAGGCTAATAAAACTTAGTTCCCCTAGCAAGAATGAACATATGTCAAAGAAGATGTCCTTTCCAGGGAGAAGAAGAAATAGAAATCCTGACCTTTCCAGCAGAGTAGAAGATAGAAAGAAAAAGAAAAACTGGAGGAAGACAGGTAACAATTGGCAAGATATATATGTCATGGCTTCTCACCTATGAGGTGGGGCTGGAGACTTAGGTGGAGAAGAAAGCTAAAAGATATGGGCTTTGTGCTCCAGTTTCTATTTGGAATAAAAACGAAAGAGGAAATGCTGAGTGTGGTGGCCTAATAACAATGTGGGGTGTCTGCATTGGGTAAAAATGGTAGCATGCTGTGGTAAAGAAAGAGAGGCTGAATAATCACTCCCATGGTTCCCTCTACCTCTGCATGATGGAAGAAGCTCCCACTTGCCTTGTCAGGAAATGGAAGGTAGATAATGGTGCTTGTTAGCGAGGTGAGGAGATGAGCGGGGAATGGTAACGGGGGAAAGTGGTGGGAAAAGTCACCACATAGTCAAAGCCTGGGGGAAGTGCTCCAAGCCTCATGGAGCATCCAAAGTGCCAGGGAGTACTGAGGAGGAGTCCTGTCATTGAAGGAAGACCACCAAGCCAAAATCACCTAGGCCACAGCTTGTCATAATCCTCAGTAAGAAGGTGGGCAAAGGACATTACATGCAGGGTCCAGATGACATAAAGGACAACATAGGGACCAGCAGACATGCCTATGAGACATGTCTCTTCCCCACCACCATAAGACCACCAGCAAGTCAACCCCTCACCATCATATGCTCGTGCCATTTTAGAATGGGTGGAAATGCAGGGGAGAAAACAAAAAGATTAAACATATATCTGAAAGCAATTAAATTACTTGTAAGAGATTATTTATGTTAGAAGATAGTGAGATAATTTACCTAGCTAGTAGTATTTAGCATTTAATTTACTATTTAATTTAGTAACTAAATTAACTAGCTAGACTGAGATAACTAGCCAATTAGAGCCCAATACACACAGAGACACACAGACACAAACACAGGTCGAGTTGAATGGGGACCTTATTAGTCAGGGTTCTCCAGAGAAACAAAACCAACAAGATAGTTGATAGACAGACAGATAGATGATAGATAGATAGATAGATAGATAGATAGATAGATAGATAGATAGATGAGAGAGAGAGTGAGATAAAAGAGAGATTTATTATAGGAACTGGATCACACAATTATGAAGGGCAAGAAGTCCAACCAACCTGCCATCTGCAAGCTGGAGGACCAGAAACACTGTTGGAGTGATTGAATCCCAGGCCACAAGGCTGAGAACCAAGGACAAATGGGTTAAGTCCTGTTCTGAGTCTGAAAGCCTGAGTACCAGGAGCCCTGATATGCAAGGGCAGGAGAAAATAATCATCTCAGTTCAAGTGGAGAGAGAGTAAATTCTCCCTTCCTCTGCATTTTTGTTCTAATCTGGCCCTTAAAGGATTGGATGACACCCACCTGCATTGAAGGGGGCCATATGCTTTATTCAGTTCACCAGTTCAAATGCTAATCTCATCCAGAAACATCCTCACAGACACATCCAGAAATAATGTTTTACCAGCTCTGGGAATCCCATAGCCCAGTCTAGTTGACACATAAAATTAACCATCACAGGGACTTACAGAAAAGACCATGAAAAAACACAGAGTTGCTAAGTTTCTCCTCTTGAAATATTTGTAAATTTGTGGTCCTGCTATGCAAGGCTCACTATATTGTAATTATGTATTGACCTATCTATTTCCCACATTAAACTGAGATTTTGAGAGTTAAGACTGTATTTTCAACTTCTAATTCTAACACAATCTTGCGAATACAATAGGCTCCTGATAAACATTTCCAAAATGAAGGAATAGAAAAATAAAGGTTGGGGGGGCACCTGATGGCTCAGTCAGTTGGGGGTCTGACTCTTGATTTCAGCTCAGGTCATGATCTCAGGGTTGTGAGATCGAGCCCCTTGTTGGGCTCCACACTCAGAGTGGAGTCTGCTTGAGATTCTCTCTCTCTCTCCTTTTGCCCCTCCCCCCAACTTGTGCTAAATAAATAAATAAATAAAATCTTTACAAAAGAAAAAAGAAAGGTTGGTAAGATTGTGTGAGAATGACCACTGAGCATTCTCGACACATCCAACAGCAAAATAGACTCAAGACTGCTCCCCAGAAATCTACCTCTCACTCTTGGTTTTTGATGAGATTTATTTCTAAGTTTTCTTAGTCTCTGTTCCCCTTTATTTATTCTTCCTTTCTTACTCCACCAGAGCTTCAAGGAGAAAAGAAAATAGAAGAGCTGGCCTATAGAGCTCTTTAAAAATATTTTTTAGTATATGTGCTGAATATTTTTGAGCAACACCTCTCCATCTCTGTATGTTTTGATGTTGTGATCCATGCCAGAAGAGTTTGAAACTCAATTATCAAGTTATACATTCATATCTCTATTTTGATCAACATATAGATATTTATAGATAGAGATGTATAGATATACACATATACAGGCCGAAAAAAATATAGGGCAGGTACAAGTGAGTCTGCCTACAACCCAATAAGCTATTTCACCAAATTTTCTCTCCAGCCTTGCTCCACAATAAGAAACAATAAGAAAGACTGCTGAGTGGTCTTTAAAATTAAATTATTCTTTGCAACTACTGATGGGAGTGCCAAGGTGGATTTTGACCAAACTCTGCTAAAAGGAATCTTGTAAAATATGGCAAGGATCTCTGGAGGAATTGGAACTGGAATTGAAAGGAAGGAAATATGACCCACATGAATCAGTTTGTCTGTCAATTGCTCAGCACCATTCCCCGTGTTTCAGAGCTGGAAGTCTAATATCTACAATTCCAGAATCTCTGCCTGCAGGGCTCCCCACCAGATTCCACCCAGGAGGAGCACTCATGCATGCTTTGGAAGGCAGAAGAGAAACCATCATCATAGTAGTGCTCCTCTGGCAGAGGAGCAGCAAGTGAGGACTTTGGTAGATGTGGGGTAGTGTGTGTGTGTGTGTGTGTGTGTGTGTGTGTGTGTGTGTGTGAACTTTTTCTGTGCTGGAGGCAGTTGCATCCAATGGTTCCTGCAGACCCCTACAACCTCCCGTCTCTCTAAAAGCTAAAGATTCCCTGTATTAAATCCCTTCCTTCTTGAATACGTGGAGCCATTTCTTTGTCTTTGACCATCATGATGATATGAGAACAGCAATACATATTATTATACTATGGAACAGAAGACACTCTTTTAGGAAATGCCACAGAATCACCTTTTAGGAACCTCTCTTCCCATCCCGCCACATCCAACCCATTCGCAAGTCTTCTGCCTCACCTTACCAGTTAGCTTGCATATCCACTTCCCAACTCTGTGGTGATCACTTCTGGGGGCCCTCTCAGCACCAGGCTCTCCAGTGAGCAGGCAGCTCCCAGCCCTGACCCAGCCATCATCAAGCACAATGTCAAGGTTCTCCTTCATCTCCTACATTGCTCTCATAGTCAAAATCTTCTGGGGCTATTTCCTTTGACTCCAGAGCCAAATTCTCTAAAGCCTGGCCATTCCCTCCCACCTTTCAACACTGCCCTAGATTCATCATATCTCTCATCAGACTGGTCTCTCACCCTATGACCAACAAACCACATGCATTCCCCCCTCAGTTTCTTTGTTCATGCTTCGCCCTCCCCCAGAACGCCCTCGCCTGCCTGTCCACAGACACCATGTCTGTACAAGAGAGGTCAAGAATCAGCTCCTCCATAATGCCTCTCTACCCACACAACATTCATTAATACCCTGCCCTTCTGAACTGAAATATTTCATCATGAATATTTGCCTGCAAAGTCCAGCCCAAATTGTTGACCCACAAACTTGAAAACTAAAATACAATGGCTATTGTCTTAAACTACTACATCTTGGGATGGCTTATATGCAAACACTAATGAATAAACACTCTTCCCAATCTTGTCTGCCTACAGCTCATCTCCATAGGACAACCAGCAATCTTTTTAAACTGAAAATCAAATTACACCTTGCCCCTCCTGGCTTCCCCTACATCACTGATGCCTACACTCCATTTGGTCAGGCCAGCCTTTTGCTATTCCTTAAACAAGCCTGCTTGCTCCCACCTCAAGACGCTTGCATTTCCTTCCATCTGGAAAATTCTTTTCTTAGAGCCACACATAATTTCCTCTCTTACTGCAGCCTGTAGATTCTTTACTCAAATGCCACCACTTCCAAGAAGGCTTCTTGGATAACAGTCTCTAAAGTACCATCTCCCTCAGTCTCTGTCCCCTTACCCAGTTTTATTTTTCTACACTTGTGTGATGCCTCTCTTACATACGCATTTGTTTACTGGCTTATTTCCCATCACACTAGAAGAGAAACCTTCTGAGAACAAGGACCCCAGTGCCACTCTGACCATTGCATCTGTAATGCTGAAAATCAAGCCAAACACACCAATGGCTCGGGAAGGAGCTGAGGACTGAAAATAGGAATGATTTGCTTTCAACCCCTTAGGGATGTTTGGAATATACCAAGTCTTGTGTTTTAGAACTCCGGGTAGGCCTGTGTGACTAGGAAGGTTTTTGGTATCTAAAAGCATGTTACCAATAATGAATGAATGAAATCAAATTTAAAAGTTGTTTTTCTTTTCTATGGCATTATAGTCATTTTGATGTGACACTGACATAGTTCTTCTTATGTTGTTTCCTTTTTATAACACAATTTGCATAATTTAAGGACAACTCTGGAAGACTTGCACAACTGAAGGCAATGCCAGAAAATGTATTTCAAGAGTCTTAATGATTTGCAGTCCTCACCAGCTCTACACAATGTTGATGACATGTCTTATGGTAAAGGCATGAGATGGAACGTGGACACCATAGGCAGTCCACTCTGGGAAGAGAAGTGGGAGCAAAGGTTTAAATGTCCAGACACAGAAAAATGTACCAGCTGTCCCCTCTACTGCCATCAACAAAGTCTGGCTGTCCCAAAGTTCAGCAATCCTCAGGAAACTAACAGAATTAAAAGGTAGCCCAGCCTTTTTCTAGGTGTACCCTATTTAAACTAGCCATTTAAAGATCTAAAATCCTTTATTATGGCTCTTTTTAGAATCGAAATCAGCAAATTTTCATCTTTCTGAAACTGAGATTGCCCACCTAAATGAGGCCGAAGTGTGTTTAGCTCAAGTAAGATAACCAAATTTAATCTCAAACAACAAATAAATGACAACAAAAGTGGGGCTTGGGGAACAGAGCTGTTTAGACATTTGTATCATTTCTCTGCTAACTGTGAACTAAGCCCAGTCCTAATAGCATGTTCCACAGACAAATCATGTCATTGTTTATGGTCTTTTTTAACATTTCACAAACAAGTTGAAAAACAAAAATAGAAAATTTATATTAAATTAAAATATGGTTAACCACAGTCAAATGTTCCCTACTTAAAAGTAGAATTCACGGGTGCCTGGGTGGCTCAGTTGGTTAAGCGACTGCCTTCGGCTCAGGTCATGATCCTGGAGTCCCGGGATCGAGTCCCACATCGGGCTCCCTGCTCGGCAGGGGGTCTGCTTCTCCCTCTGCCCTCTTCCCTCTCGTGCTCTCTGTCTCTCATTCTCTCTCTCTCTCAAATAAATTAATAAAATCTTTAAAAAAGTAGAATTCACTTACGTTGTAATAAAAGAGCAACAATTTATCTTAACATTAAGAAAACATAGTTTTACAGAATTATAAAGCATTGTTTAATTGTTCCCTGCATGCAATAGCAACATTTTTTAAATTATATGATGAAAGATTATTTCTAAATCTTTCCATTCACACGATCCCTCCATTCATACTAAGATGTTCAGCCTGTACAGGAAAGACATTGCTCCACAGATGAGCTCACATGGGGAGAAGCTGGGAGGGGTGAAGCCTATAGAGCACTTCTTCCTTTATACACACTTCCCTTTACTTTCTCTGTGAGTCAAGATCATAGTAAAGCAATATTCTCTTTATTGTTGGGTATTAAAATGGCCTGGGTTTAACAAAAAGAATTGGTCAGATGCCACAAAAAGCAGCCAGACCTTAAGATAAAGGAGCCCCAGGGGCATGGAAGGATCTAGGCTTAGTGGACAGGAAGGTTCCACAATCTCAGAGTTCCTCTTTAAGAAAAAAAGAATACAAAATTAAAAATACAGAATTTCTATGGAAGTATATTTAATACATAGTTGAGAAAAGAAATCTCAAATTATATAAATTAAACTGACAAATATCAGAAGATAAAAATCCAACAAAACCGTATTTTTTGAATAACTAACATAGCTCTGTAATACATTTTTTTCTTTGGCTGGATGTTCCTTGAGCACCTCTTCATAAGACAAGAAGGTTATATATATATATATCCTACACAGAGATAGACAGTTCAGTCTTTCCTCTGTGCAATTGATAGAAAAATGCTGCATTAACAGATATATTCCTGACGAGAGAGAACTTCCATCTGACTAGGTGTTAATAAGAACCAAATCTTCGGGGCGCCTGGGTGGCTCAGTTGGTTAAGCGACTGCCTTCGGCTCAGGTCATGATCCTGGAGTCCCGGGATTGAGTCCCGCATCGGGCTCCCTGCTCGGCAGGGAGTCTGCTTCTCCCTCTGACCCTCCTCCCTCTCATGCTCTCTGTCTCCCATTCTCTCTCTCTCAAATAAATAAATAAAATCTTTGGGGGAAAAAAAAAAAAAGAACCAAATCTTCAACTTACAATGTCATACATCTGATGAAATTTTCACAAACTGGCCTCTGACTCCATATATTTCAAATCTTGTTTCTCTTCCACCAGCCATACCCTTCTGGGAACAGGGAAGGAGAACACACTCCTATGGCAGGATGGTGTCCCATCTAGTATGTCTGGGTCACGGTTCTAGGGGAGCTGGTGCAGTGAGTGGTACAGGTGTTCTGGGAAGCCATTCCTGCAGCTAGCAGTGCTTGATGATATATGGGGGTGACTGCAAATCATAGATGTGAATCCCACCAAACCCACGGCAAATGTACTCCCGTGTCCTTTCCTTTGAGTGATCTCAAAATTGCCCAGGGCTTAATAACAAGTTTTATTCATAATTGTCCAAACTTGGAAGCAATCAATATGCCCTCAATAGGTGACTGGATAAATAAACTATGGCACCTCCAGGTGTTGGAATATTACTCGATTTGAAAAAGAAATGAGCTACCAAGCCATGAAAGACATGGAGGAACCCTAAATGCATATTATTAGGTGAAAGAAGCCAATCTGAAAAGAGTACACACTGTATGACTCCAACCATATGACATTCTGGGAAAGGCAAAACTATGGCAAAAGTAAAAAGGTCAGTGGTTGCCAGGTGTTAGGAGAAGGGAAGGAAGAATAGGTAGAACATAGAGGATTGTTAGGGCAGTAGAATTATTCTGTATGAGATTACAGTGGTGGATACATGTCAGTATCCATTTGTCCAAAGCCATAGAATGTACAACACCAAGAGTGAACTCTAACAGAAACAATGGACTTTGGGTGATTTTGATGTGTCGACATAGGGTCACTGGTTATAACAAGTGTCCCACTCGTGAGGGACAATAGGAGAGGCTGTGCATAAGCAGGGGCGGTGGGTATATGGGAAATCTCTGAACTTGTGGCTCAATTTTACTGTGAACCTAAAACTTAAAAACTTAAGTTTATTTTAAAAAATTGTTCAGGGCCACACCAGTGCTACCCAAGATGAGGGAAAGCATGACAGAAGAGAAGTTGGAGAATAAAGAGACAGCAATCTTAATCTGACTGGGGTTAAATATGGTACTTCTGCAAATTTTACAAAAATATGCCCATGTGACTACATGTCGGGTGGCCTCTCCCAGGGCCCTGGAACGGTCTCTTACAAGTGGGGGGCCTGACAGGTAAGCTTCAATAGTTTTGCAGTGAATCTATTGCATTTAGGAGATGAAGATTAAGGAAGAAATTCCAGAACTGAGACAGATGAATGCCTCAGGATGCAAGTGGCAAAGGGAGTCTGTCCAGCAGCCTCTCCTTCTGCCATTAGCACGCCTGCCTTGTGCAGGTTGCCCAAAGCAGGGATCTGTGCCAGGGACAAAGAGCATCCAAGTGGAGACCTCTGGAAATAAAGCAAAGGGGGAAAAATGTTAAATTGTATTATATTTGCATTTTTGTAGGTAAAAGTGGTCAAACATCAGCAATTTCACATGGATTAACCCAATAATAATTATTTAAATTTAATGAACCCTTACCATGTGCTGTGTTATTAACACATCCTAGGCATTGTTATGGGTTGACTTATAATCCCCACAAAAGATATGTTGGCCTCTAAACCCTCAGTGTCTCAGAATGTGACCTGATTTGGAGACAGAGTTTTCACAGGGGTAATCAAGCTAAGATGGGGTCGTTAGTGTGAGTCCTAATCCAATAGGAATGGTGTCCTTCTACAAGGGAAAATTTGGACACAGAGAAACAGGTGCACAGAAAGAAGATGGTATGAAGAGACAGGGAGAACAGCATCTATAAGCCAAGGCTATCAGAAGCTGAGAGAGAGGCCTGGGACTGGTTCTCCCCCATGCCCTCAGAAGGGGCCAACCCTGCTGACACCTTGATTTCAGACTTCCAGTCGCTGGAACTGGGAGAAAGCAACTTCTGCTGTTCTAGCCACTTGGTCTGCAGTACTTTGTATAGCAGCTCTAGGAAACCAGTGAAGATGACTCCTTAAATCTTCACTATGCTCCCATAAGGTGAGTGCTTTTCCTATTCCATCTATCTCAGAAAACTGAGGCTCAGAGAAGCTAAGAATAGCGTCCAAGGTCACAGAAGTGGCAGGGGATGAGGTTGGGCCTTGAACACCACATTCTGACTCCAAACCCATGCTCATAATCACCGTGTGGAGCTGCCTCTGCATTCAATAATACCCATTTTAAATTAGCAACATCCACAGGTTATAGAAGGAATGTCTTAACGTCCTTAAAACCACTTGTACTCTGAAATACTATTTTTCAAAACCCACTGTGATCCTGTTTGCAGGACAGGAAGTTCTCCTCACTTGAGGATCGTTAACACCAGAAAAAAAGAGCATTTAAAACAAATGCAGAGACCAAAACTCAGTGGTAAATAATGATGAAGGGGATAGCTTTGAAGACTTCTCTTTGAAGACTTCATAGCTTTGAAGAATGCATGAATTCTTAGACAAACAGGAAATGAACATTTGAGCAGACCAATTATACTAAATTTCTGTTAAAATCATCTGATACCATTTATTTCGTGTTTGATTTTCAAAGCATGAAGATGAAGAAGGTCATCTCTTATTCACTGGAGATTCAGAACTTTTTTGTTGGGAGGATCTGTCTAGTCTTCATTCTTACTGAGTTTTTCTTCTTTGGCTCTTAGGTTAACTCTCCCAGAATCTCCTTTGTATGTATGGCTTTGGATAAGCTTTGAGCTGTTTTCCAACATCACTTTCATGACTTCATGAAATCCTGGTTTTTTTGCAGGAATTGCAGTTTCATTTTGTAGTTAAAATATCTTGTTCTGCCAAATGTGTATAAGTTGGTACCATAAGAGAGATTATGGACCAGAAAAATATTGAGCCCTCCAAGTACCCAGGTGAAATGGATGCAGATAGGTGTTCTATTAAGCACAGAGGGATGTGAAGTGCAAACTGACACCATGCAATATGATAAAATATGGTTTTTCAGATAACTTTATAGTGTCAGGGGCTCTGAGAGTCCCACCATGTCTTTGCTTAGAATGTCTTTTCCCAAACTGTTCTGGGGAATTGCAACTTCCAGAATGTTATATATATATATATATGGATGGAGGGCAGGATAGAGGGAGGAGAGGAAGTTATGGTTAAGCACATTTGGGAAACACTGAGTTAAATAAATTTGAACTCTCTAAGAATTCTCTGTGACTATAATGTACCAATAATGTACATTTTTAATCTCTTAAGAGCTAGGCACAATAAATAGTGGTTTCCAAACATTGTTTATTTGATAAAACTGTGTTTTCCAGCATTTAATGGGATCAGTATTCAGAAGAGCACACACTAGGACATGCTGACTTAGAAAAACATTTCTGTTTCTCTGGTACAAGATTATACTTTAATTAACTGAAGGTGAGTGACCATAAATTCTGACTCTTGGACACCCAAATTAGTATGACTTTGTGCTGTGAAATAACAATGGCCAGACCTCAGTTTCAAATGGTTTGGGGGTTAGTCCCATGGAATATTATAGGAAAAGCACCAGACTACAAGGAGAATTTACACTGGTCCTCATGCTTTGGGGGCCTTAGCTCCATTTCCAATGGGGTACGATGGAACCAGAGTTAATGGAAAGAGAAGCCTCAGCACAGCAGAAGGTGCTGAAGACGGAAAGGGGAAGACCCAACCTGGCAGCATTAAAACCAGTCATCTCTTTGGGGCGCCTGGGTGGCTCAACAGTTAAGTGTCCAACTCTTGATTTCAGCTCAGGTCATGATCTCAGGGTTGTGAGACGGAGCCCCACATCAGGCTCCATGTCCAGCATGGAGTCTGCTTAAGTTTCTCTCTCTCCCTTTTTTTTTTTGCCCCTCCCCCTCCTCCCTCCCTAAAAAAATTCATCTCCAAAACTGAAGCACTGAACACGGTTTCTGCCCTCCTGCAATGCCCTTTGTAACAAGCATAGGGACAACCAATAGGCAGTCTTCTTTGCAAAGGAATTAACCTATCCAGTTTTTGTGGGTTTTAAGATTATTGAGCCTTGGGCCAGGGTACAAGTAGAATTGAAGAAGGGAGAAGAACACTAGGAATGGTAGAGGGTATCAAGTCCATGACAGACGACCAAAGCAAATAAGAAAGTAATGCTGGGGAAGATGTTCACATCTATGGGAACCACCAGTGCTCTAAAAATTATGCAAATGATCCATGACTTACTTACTCATACCACAGCTAGCAAAATTTCCAGGTTAGTATTACATTACTAAAAAGGCATTAACTTTAAAACTTCCTATCTTTTTTTTACCTGATACTTATTTATCCTTTCTAACCTGCTCACATTCCCAAGTAGATAAGTTGTTTTACATTATTAAATCATGTAGAAAAATTCAAGGTAAAAAAAAAAAGAAAAAACAACCAGATCAAAACCAATTAAGAGGCAGGCATCTGAGTTTAATTCGTTGCTACAACTGTGCATTCCAACTGGCTTTCTGTGAGCTGACATGGGTTTCCTAGTAGAAGGAAGTATCCAAGTTCACTGAAAAGAGATTAATTGATCTTCCAGGCACCATATTCCAGGACGACTGTCATGCTTATATAGAAAGCAATAGGTAAGGGTACCTGGGTGGCTCAGTCGGTTAAGTGGCTGCCTTTGACTCAGGTCAGGATCTGAGGGTCCTGGGATCGAGTCCCACATCAGGCTCCCTGTTCAGCAAGGAGCCTGCTTCTCCCTCTCCCTCTGCCTGCCCCTCTGCCTACTTGTGCTCGCTCTCTCTCTGTCAAATAAATAAATAAAATCTTTAAAAAAAAAGTGATAGGTAAGGGAAGCCTTCACCTGTAATGTTGGTCCCATCCCACACCCTTCCTCACCACCTCAGCACAAACTCTGCATAAAGTCTTCTCAGAAGGGTTGCTGTAGCCTGATGTTCACTTAATCCATCCCATGGAATCTTCAAAAGTGAGCTACAGGTTAAAGAAACTTCCAGATTCCTTTGCCATCTCTCTGGAAGGTGAAACTTGGGAATCGGGGTGCCAATCCCTTATATGGAGCTTTGGGTCTGGATACTGGGCCAAGCCAGCATCTGGAGATGAAAAGGTGAAGGGCTAAATCTTCACACTGGATCTGATCCAGGTTATGAAGGCAACTGAGGTTTCTGTGTCACCTGGGGAGATTCAATAAGCAAAGAAAGGAGGCTTGGATTTAGGCTTGCTATCTTCCTTGTGCTATATCTCTCGGGAAGTTAACGCTGTTAGGTTATAAGATACATACAGTTATACATGTAGGATGTATAAAGTCACAGAAATTCTCATCAGATGAAGGCTTCCTAAATAACACCAAGAAAAAGCTGTAAGAAAACCTTCAATCATCATCACCATCACAACACTTAGAACTCTACAGTTTTCTTCCATTAACTGAACCCATCCTGGGAACTTATCATCTCATCCCCTCAATTAGGAAACATTTGGAAAGCTAAGATAACAAAATGAGTATAGGTTGAGTTTGTTTCCTTGTTTTTTCTCAACATCTACTCAATGTAGGAAAAGATTTGAGAGACTCCAGCAGAATGAATGGGCAAAATTTTCCTTGGACTATACCATACTGCTCAAATCAAAACTCAGTTGACATTTTGGCAAATTCTGAATCATTTTTAGAGCTGACATCCCCAACAAGAGCCTCAGCATCAGTAAGTCTGAGTCTTTCATATCAGACGCAGAACTGAAGTCCTTCTGAGAAGACAGGGAAGCCTGCTTCTCACTTTTAGGGAATGCCAGCCCAGAATCACACCTAGTGTTGTCCTAGGACAGCCTAGAACAGGAATTCTCCACCTCGGTATTATTGACATGTAGTGGGGATGAACTCTTTGGCATGGGGGTGGGGGGCAGGGAGGAGACTGTCCCCTGCACTGTGGCATGTTTAGTATCCTACTAGATGCCCACTAGATGTCAGTAGTACCTCTGCCCAGGTGTGACAAACGAAATGTCAACTGTCCCTGGGGGTAGGGAGGAGAATAACCCAGTTGAGAACCATTGGCCAAGATGCTGGGCCAAAGCCTTTCACAAAAACTGGACTTTAAATCTGCCAAGTGCCCAGATTTGGGGTTGCAACTCCCAAATTTCTATGTCAAAAAAGAAAAGAAAGAATTTTGTTCTGAAACTTTTTAAGGTTAAGTCTTACTGGTTGGCTACCTCAATAATTTTAAAATCCCAACATGGCCCCAGAATTTCTGATTTTCGATAGCTCTAAATTCTGATGAACCCACCAGGATATTAGCTGCCATAGAGAGACCCAAGAACACAAAAACACTCTTTCAACGTGAGGAGACCTTCATTCCTGATCATTATTTAACTCCAAATGAGTTGTTTGTTCATTCAGAACTGCCCAATTAGGACAAAGTCCAGCTCAACTCTTGAGACACCTTGGCCAACCACAGTAATTTTAGTTTTCATATAGTTGATACTGATCCTTTCTGATAATAATCAGGCAATGGGCTCATCGTTGTTTTATGGCCATTCCAACAAGTGATACTAAGATTATGTCATCAACATAAAAGTGAATGTGTGTCTTCTCCATTCCCATGACAGGCAGAGAAGTATCTAAATTATCTAATTTCTGCCTCATTACTTAAATACATGTTTAACAGAAGAATAGCCTTGTTTTATATCACTTAAATTGGATTTTGAGTTGACAAAAAACATGTCTTTCTCACTTAGATTTTTGCAATAGTATTTATTATGAATTAGGCTTTGAGAAACACTCATGGCCTAAAATACATGATAAGGTTTTATAGACTGGCCCATAAAAAAATTCTTGTCTTTGTATTAAAGACCAATGAAACAGCAAGAAACCTTAAGGGAAGTTTTGTATTTTTCTTACCTTACTTTATCAGAGGCCTGAAGGGGAATATAACAGTGATCAGTACTAAACTCGTTTTGCATAAACTCTAAACCATTTTAGGATTATGTTAAACACAGGGCTACAAATTACATAAATGTCCCACAGAGTGCTAACTCTGTCATTTGTGAGCAATTGAGATGCCCCCTTTCTGAGAAATAATACCTGAAGAGCTAATTTAGCAAAGATTGAGGCCCATTCCTCAGGAGAGTCTCTAAACCCTGTGGGACAGAAAGAAATAAGCTCCTGAGACACTCTTGAAGTGAACGAAAGGCTTTTAATAGGCATTTGGTTTATTGCATTCCAAATAAGAGGCCAGGAATATGTGTTAACACGCAGAAGAACCCTTACAGGGAAGTCCAATGTAATTGTCACCTGATCATCAAAAAGATTTGTGCTCCTACAATTACAGAATCCATTGCTTGGGTGGCAATGTCCCCAAATCTATATTTGGTACTGTTTCTGACAAGCAAAACCAAAGATTCCCTCCAAAATCTATTATAACCTGATTTTTGGAAAGGACAAGTTCCTTATGAAAACATTTGAACTTAATAAAGTTTACATATGACTCATCTAGATTCCGTTTGCGGTATTATCTCGATAACACAGCCAGGCAGCATGGTTTACTGGCAGACCTTCTGCAGGAAAGAGACAGCCAGGCCCATCCTCTGCCCAGAAATGGAGGCTTCTAGGCCAGTGGTTCCCAAGCTGGGTCTGAAGACTCACTATATTGAAATCACCTGAGCACCTACCAAAAATGCAGATTCCAATTACCCACCCCAGATCTAATGAATCCAAATCTTGGGGAGAAGAGTCCCTGGAATCTGTGTTTTAACAAGCATCCAAAGGTGATTCTCCAGAACAGTGGAGTCTGACCTTGAAAGACTGATACATGAACCTTGATTTGCATCTTCGTTTCCTTATGTCCAGAGATTGTCTGCTTTAGGGTTGTGTTTGGTCAGTCATAGTGACCACACATTGAGGGCCAGATGCAGTGTAAGAGGGGGTGCTGACTTTCAAACCTGGATGCCCACAGCCCCTTCCCAGTTCCCACTCTCCACCACAACCACCCTTACCTGAGGCACTATTTCTCATTAAATCCATACACACATATGCAGACACACATTTATAAAAGATTATAAAAGTACTTACCTGACTCTTTTCTCTGGATGAACCCCGGCTGTGACTTTTCTAGAGATGTTAGCTTGACCCTAAGAGTAAGTGTTGCATTTACCAGAGAAAAACAGGAACCTTGCTTCTTCTTCTCTCCCCTTCCAATTGCAATGATTATTTTTTCAAGAGACTCTCCATTCCTCCATGAAAGTCTTACAAAAACTACTTATCATATGTACTTGACATTAGCACCACTCTCAAGCATCAGTTTATATATTCTGATAAATAAATAGCACCTTCTTTTTCTCTTTCTCATTGGCCATCCTATAGTCTACAGTTATTGTTACCAAATAATGGAATCTAGAACAAAAAATAGAAGCCTTTGAGAAAAGAAAATGTGCAAGAGGAATGAAAAGAGCTTGACATCTCCTTCTCACTAGCCATTTACATTATGTCATAGGACACAGGTCGTTTGACCAAAAAAGAGATCGTTACCTCCAGAAGGATAACACATTCATCAAGGAAAAGAGAGAGGCTTTAGAAACTTCTACTCAAAGCAACAATTTTAATCCAGATCTTTTGGGGGAAGAAAAATAATGCATGCCTATCTAAATCTTCCTCCTAATTTCAGCCAGTTAGCACATTATTAAGTGTCTACTTTATATCACATATATTCAAACCACCTCTGATGCCCAGGAACTCCCAACTAAGATTGTGTGGTTGTAGAAAACAGAGTCTTCCACAGCTTATGAAGTTAAAAACTAGGACCCACCATATTCTACAGCTTATCGGATCATGAATGGGGCTATGAGACACAGCTGAGCTCCAAGTATATGGATGTAAGGGCACAGCACACAGAAAGGGCCAATCCGTCCCTAGGAGGCACTTGTCATGCCTAGCAGTGCCAACAACCACTGCAGCCCAGGCAATGACATCAGATGCTCATCTTAGGAAATTTTGTTGGAAAAGAGGGACTGTGTGGTCAAGTTCATTTGAAAAACACACTCAAATACACCTCCATATTTGTTTGCTAGGACTGCCATAACAAAGCACCACAGGCAGGAGCTTTAACGACAGAAATTGCTTTTCTCACAATTCAAGAGACTAGAAGTCCAAGATCAAGGTGTAGGCAGGGTTGGTGTCTTCCGAGGCCTCTCTCTTGGTTTGTAGGCCATATTCTCCCTGTGTCTTCACATGGTCTTTCCTCTGTGCATGTCTGTGTCCTAATCTCTTCTTCTTATAAAGACGCCAGTCATTTTGAATTAGGGCCCTCCATAGGATTCCAACTGTGTTTTTAAAGACCCTATCTCCAAATACAGTCATGTTCCATAGTGGGTTAGGACTTTAACATATAAATGGGGGGGTATGCAGTTCAGCCCATAAAAACCACTTTTGTGCAGATTCACAAGTATGTTACACTATCAAGGATCTGAAAACTCCTATAGTAAGAAAAATGCTAACCTTGTTTGAGACGGCATTCCTCCAACATAACTGACCTCAAAACATTTTCCATATCACATCTCTTCATATGCCCCACAGTTCCACAGTGCACATTGCTGGGCAGCTCTATGAGGACTTGGGCTTACCCAAAGTGCATGCTGACTGCAGAATCCTACCCCAGCACACCTGGGGTCTGGTCTTAACAGAAACTTTGAGTCTCCATACCACAGACAGCTTGTGCCAGGTGGTGTCGGAAGACTCAGGGAAATACCAGATATGCTTCTGAGGCATTCCAAATCCAGCTGGGTAGTAAAAGTAGGAGAGGAAGTAAGGTGGCAATAAATAACAATATAAAACAGAACAGAATAAGAAATGCATGAATACTGTGGACATTCTTGTTGCAGGAGTTGGGCAGATGAATTTGGTATGGATCCCAGTGTCCACAGAACATTGCACAGAGCAGATGGGGCTCACCCTGAGCTGGACCAATCAGTGGGGCATCAGCATCAAGGTGGGAGTGTATTCCAGGATCCATGAACTGGAACACAAATGAGGTCATAAAAAAGGGAACAGCAAATTTGTATACTGAGCATTTGAACTTATGGGATCACGGTATAATGGTAACTGTCCCAACAAAATTAGTAAAGCCAGAACAGAAGAATTAAATACATTCTTGGTTGTGCTTTGATGAACTTGAGGAAAAGCAATACATTTGCAGTGAATACCTACTGCTTTGCCTATCGGCATCCATTCACACTTCTTGTCATAAAGCCGTGCCCAGATATGAAGCTGTGCACTGTGGCAGAACTGATTCCCATCTGAAGCAAGAGACAGAAGTTCTCTCTTCTCTGTCAGTAGTGTGATGGGCAAAGCAGCAGCATGAGCACTTTGCTGATTCTAGCTAAGCCCCTGGCTGTCAGAGAATGAATCCAATCCAAAGGAAGGCAGAGCAAACAGACGAGAAAATCCAGGACCTTGGTTATATCATGGGAGCCCCTGGGTCAAACCATACCTGAAGCCATTTATCCTGGATTTTTCAGCTAATTAACTGACAGAATATCCAAATATTATGTACTGATAAGGTGGGCTGGTTATATAAATTTGGGAAACCAGCTCAAAGAGGTGATAAATGAATTGAGAGAAGCAAAGGAGGTCCGGGTTGAGAGGAGTGAAGGTAAAAAGTGACAATTTATAAGAAAAAGGTTGTATAAATCATCATGTGTGAGGGCAGTCTGAGGCACAGAGGAGTCAAAGAAGAAGGAAGGAAAGAAGGAAGGAAGGAAGGAAGGAAGGAAGGAAGGAAGGAAGGGAGGGAGGGAGGGAAAAGGAAACAGAGAGTTAGGTAGGTAAGAGGAAAGCAAAGAGAATGGAATGTTGAAATCCCAGGCACAGGTAAAGAGAGGATTCCAGCTTTCTAATCTTTCCTGAGGAAAGGTCCTCCATCGAAATAACAATTACTATTATTTTTTGAGCACTTGCTTTGTAACAGGCAGTGTTCTGGATACCAGACATTTAATAAGTCATTCAATCCTCTCACCGTTAGAGATGGGTACATTCATCATCATTTCACAGATGAGGATGCTGAAGCACAGACAGATTAATGAACTTGCCCACAGTCACACTAGTAAATGAAAGAACTAGAACTAGACCCCGGTATTCTGCTTCTCGAGTTTAGTCTCTTACCCAGTATACTCAATACTTCTCAACCTGTAGCATCTACCTATAACTGATGCTTTCATAAGTCTAAGAATACGGGTAGGGATTCATTTAACCAAAACTTTATCTCCTATATCCAGTCTGACTTAGAGGTCTGAAATTCTCCCATTTTTGTGTAAGCATGGTTCTCTTTTTTTGGTATTCTGTTAAATGTAAATAGACTCAGGGCAGACAGTTTATTCAGCCATTCAAATGTTAGCATGGATTAAAATGATAGAAAACTTTCTTATACCAAGAGAGCAACCCGAGGCCATACAGATTTGTGAAAAGCCTGAGGTGTCACAAGTAGCTCAGATGGGAGAGGGTTAAAAACAAACTCTCCTCTTCTGAGTTCTCCTGTGAATCACATTTTCCCTCCTCTCCAACTTCCATCACCTCTGAGCACAGGTTTTAAAGGTTAGTCTTACTGCTCATGAGCCTAGCCCCACAAGATACTTCTGGAAGTATTATATTAGGTGTTCATTTTAAACATGTATCTGTCTCACTTAGGATGAAGGGTTCTAGAAGTATCAAAAATGTAAAAGAAAAACCCTCATTGGGTATACTTTCCAGGCAAAACATCAAAGGTGGAAAATATACATGAATATAAACATTTATAAATTTTACTAATTTTATTTTATTTTTTTTAAAGATTTTATTTATTTGAGACAGAGAGAATGAGAGACAGAGAGCACAAGAGGGAGGAGGGTCAGAGGGAGAAGCAGACCCCCTGCTGAGCAGGGAGCCCTATGCAGGACTCGATCCCGGGACTCCAGGATCATGACCTGAGCCGAAGGCAGTCGCTTAACCAACTGAGCCACCCAGGCGCCCCTAAATTTTACTAATTTTAAAACCTTGAGATTTCAACATAGACCATGAGCCAAGGGAGAAAAAAAAAAGCAAAGAACCAACTAAGGAAAATGTTCCTATACACCTGAAACCCCATCTCTACCTAGCTAAGTCCTCTTTCTCCTGCTTCTCTTCACTCATCACCACCTCCAGGAAGTCTCCCAGGATAGCCCTGTCATCCTCCTTTATTGCAGGTTTTAACTATTTCTTTAATCTCCATTTCCCTCCCTGAAGCTTACATACATAAGGGCAAGGACTGGGACTGTTGTGTTCACCATTAGCACCTACCCCAGTACCTGACTATGGAGCTCACGCTCATGAATTAATAAATGAAAGCGAAGAGCTGCTACTCTAAATGCATGAACATCCTGACAAATCATCGACAAAGAGGCAAACACGGCAGCAGAAGAGTGAGCCAAGTGTGTTTATAAAAATAAATGCAAAATAAAACGACACCATTTTTCATCCATTTTTTTCTTCCCTTTAAATTCAAAAAATAAAATAAAACACAAGGACAACTAATGCATCCCTTCAATGTGGGGGATGGTCATTCTCATGGACTGCTACAACTTCTGTAGGACACTTTGGCTCTGCGTATCGACATCTTTCAAAGTACGTGTCCTTTAGCCCAGCAATTCTGCTTTTAGAGGTATGCCATCAGAATATATGCAAATATTTATCTATGAAACAACCAGTGTAGCGTGGTTTATAATAGCAAAGGAAAATCTAAACAAGCAATAATAGAGGATTGGTTAAATTATGCACATTAACAAAATGAAATGATATGCATTTTTAGTTACCATTTATTGGGCCCTTGCTATGGGCACTTACTAGGCACTGCACTAAGTACTTAACATGCCCTGTCTGATTTAATCCTCAGAACACTTTATGAAGTGGGCATTATTATTATGGCCATTTTCCATGGGAGGAAATTCAGATTTAGAGAGGTGAAGTAATTTGCTCAAGGTTACACAGCTAGTGAGGAACAGAGCCAGTGATAGTCTCCAAGGCCAGGCTCTCCATCACTAAGCTATCTGCCCCCAAGTTAAAGGTGTCAAATGTGCATTTATGGCATGGGAAGGTATTCCCCTGTTCTTGTTATATTAACTAAAAAGACAGATCATAAGGTAGTTCATAGGACAGTCACCTTTTTGTAAAATACTAGCATATTAAAATACATGTATTTTTATGTTTACATGCACACATTCATATCTGTGTTTATCTCTGCACAAGGGCTAAAAAACTTATATTTAAAGGTCGCCACAGGGTGGTGGGATCATGGGATAATGAAGTTTTTTTTTTTTTTTTTTTTTTGCTTACCCCAACATTTTATGGTTTTCTACAATAAAAGTAGGTCACATGTAATACTTTAAGTTTTTTTGTTTTTTGTTTTTTGTTTTTTTTAAGTTGAACTCAAAGTAGCCTAGAACTTCAGAGGACCTTACACATCACTCAATCTATTCTTCTTTTTTTTTTTTAAGATTTTATTTATTTATTTATTTATTTGAGAGAGAGAATGAGAGAGAGAGAGCACATGAGACGGGGGAGGGTCAGAGGGAGAAGCAGACTCCCTACCGAGCAGGGAGCCTGATGCGGGACTCGATCCCGGGACTCCAGGATCATGACCTGAGCTGAAGGCAGTTGCTTAACCAACTGAGCCACCCAGGCGCCCCCAATCTATTCTTACCAGCAAGAAGACCAAAGCCCAGAGAAATCAAGTGAGCTAATTAAAAACAGAGCTGGGAATGGAATCAGTCTTCTTATCACCCGCCCATGGCTCTTTGCCCAGTCCTTCCCCAGTGAAGGCACCTGAGTATGTTCTTTTGCACAGTGAAGAATGACAGAACTTGCTGAATGCTCGTTTTCCTGAGCACCAACCAGCCAGCCCTACAGCACTATGTCCTGTGTTCCAAGTGCTGGATACCTTGATGCCCTATGAAATGGTGCATGCCACAGGGGATGAAAGCCGGAAGGAAAGAGCACCACAGCCTGGATGTCCGATGGCCTCCAAACGACTCAGGGGTAATTTTTTCTAAACCAGCGGCTCTTCAAAATGAGGTATGCCAGCATCCCCTGACAACTTTTTCCAAAGATGAGGCCCCCATGGAGCTTCTCAGGGGAAGGAGAGATGGGTCTTGGCTAGAATATTCCAAAACACCTCTCCATGTGATACTAACGTATGCCCCCCCCCCCCCCCCCCCCCAGTGAAGGAACACCAAACATCCTCAAATGTCCATGTGTGAACTGGGAACCAGACACTGTTGGTTGCATCTTTATTTAAAATTCTTCCTATCGGCAACCCAGTCCGCTGGGAGCCTTGTAATAGATCTGCATTCCCTTTTAGGTCTTCTTTTGAATTTGAAAGGGAAGAACATTATGAAGAACAAAGGAAATGTTGGCACCATCCACCGTATCACTCAGATAGATCTGGCCAAACCCCTGATCAGGGAACTCAGAACCCAAGGCAGGTCGGTAGTGAGTGGGCAAAAGGCTGAAACCTACGTGAGGATGCAGGATGTTGGAGACCAAAGCACTATCATTGAGGGAGGACGTCATCCATGGTCAGGATGATTCCACCAGCCCTACCTGCTGAAACACTAGTTGAGGTGTCATATACAAACCAAGGACATTCACAGGAGGCAGGCCCAAGGTAGACAGGAAGCAAGGACAAAAATACAGAAAGATGGCCCCATTCAGAAAAGAACAGAAAACTTTTACAACGAAATGGGATGCAAAGCTGAGAAGCAGAAGGAAAGAAACACAAGAGAAATTAAGATGCACTTGTAAAATTGTGAAATGTATCATGCTGTATTATCAGTAATTTTAGTGACTACTCAGAAAAGCTGTTCTTTAAAAAGAAAAATAGAACAGCTTTTTCTTAGTTGAATAATAATAGAATTTTAAACACTGTGTTTCTTGCTTTTTGACATTGTTTATATTTGTTATTTGTATATATTAATACACAAGTAGATTTTAAATAAATCCTACCAAGGAACCATTTTTAGAAATTTTAACTTTTTTGACATTCTTTTTTTTTTTTAAGATTTTATTTATTTATTTGACAGAGACACAGCGAGAGAGGGAACACAAGCAGGGGGAGTGGGGGAGGGAGAAGCAGGCTTCCCGCTGAGCAGGGAGCCCGGTGTGGGGCTCGATCCCAGGACCCCGGGATCATGACCTGAGCCGAAGGCAGACGCTTAACGGCTGAGCCACCCAGGCGCCCCTTTTTTTTTTAACTAGACTATTTAACTCTGTAAAAGCCGGCTAGGGATACATTAATAATTGTAAAGAATATTACAGCTAACAACAAAAATTAAAATAATGAGTGTCTCCTTTTAAATTATACCAGAGTCCTCTCACACAGGAAGTGCTTGTGGTTCCTTCCGTCAAAAGAATTTGCTGCCCTTGTCATGAACATACACAAGTCAGGGCTGCAGCTAGGAATACCCAAACCCACAGGAGTGTAATGCAAAGGATGTCACCTCAAGCCCAGGTGTGGGTCTCAGCTACCTACACCTGTCCAGATGCCACGTTATTGAATGTCCCCTGGTCTACACAACTTCCACAAAACAGCTTGATCCAATCCCTTGGACAAAAGCCTAAACCCTCCTCCTCTTCTCTGCTACAATCTCTGCTGACGTCAAGAATGTTCAAACCCAGCCTTCTCGGCCTTTCTCTGACTCAAGCCTTTGATTGCACAGCTGGGAGCATTTGCCCCAGAGACTGGATTGAGCCAGCAAAATGTTGTGGAAAGAGCACTCAACACAGAGTCAGAAAGCAAAGGTTCAAGACACAGTGACTTGTATTTGTGATACAAAACTTCTCTGAGCCTATAGACAGGAATCTCTCTCTTGTACCCAGAAGTCACACCAACTCTGCATCCTTCCTAAGGCTGGGGGAAAGCCACTGTATGTTCAAGCATCCGGTACAGTGCCTACAATTACAGGTGATGGGGAGAGAAATGGAGGCAGACATCATGTCTACGGGGTACCAATTTCCCCGCTGGTCCGGAGCCTTGCCTGCCACACAAAGGGTCTCTGTCCCCGCACAGGCAGGCTCTGAGACCCTCTACGAGGAACTCCAAGAAGACCAGTGTTCTAGCCGCCTCCCACCCGCAGCAGTGAAGAGTTACCCTTCTCTGCCGAAGACCCTGTGTGCTGACCCCAGGCAGGGGACACAAAGATTTCTCCATCGACCATCTGCCAGTTAGCAGGGTTCCTGGTTTATGGATTTTCACTCATTGCAATATCTTTGCTTTCTGCAGCTGGGATTGGTTTAGTTAAAAAAAAAAAAAAAAAAACACTCTGCAATAATGGTGTTAAACAAATAGCACCGGGCCTGGTATTTTTAGATACGTTAAAATTCTCTTTAAGCACGATGTGAGGGCCTGAAAACTCAGGCTGTTTCCTATGGCTGAGCGAATACTGATAAGAGCTTTATCCAATTTATAAGGCAAGAGAAGGAAATAATCATGTGTGATGGAATTGGACAAATAATCCAGCTCCAAACAATTATGAAATATAATGCAATTACAGAATCCTGTGCCAGGGTTCTGGCGGTACCAGATTCTTCTCTTTCGTGAAGCAATGGTAATGTAGAATTTTAATGCTCACAGGCCTCCTGAGTAACCAAAAACTATGGGCAACTAAAACTCAAGACAAAACCTGTATAAAAACACGTGTGTGTGTGTGTGTGTGTGTGTGGCAGGCATGCCCTTCCTTTCGCATGGTTGTAAGCTGATTTCACATTGCCCCAGACACGCCCCGCATTCCCTGTCAAACTGGCAAAAGTATCTTAACTCAGGACAGCCAAAAAAAAATCCAATTCTGTAGATCAGGGGTTAAGTCATACTCAACTGCTGTTTTCTTGGAGAAATAGGGATGAAGTCTCATTATAGAATCCACCCGGCAGAAACGGTTACAATTTCCCCACAATGGCTTTTCTTCCCTTCTAAGGTCCCTCTCTCCCCAGTCCTCTTCCCCTTGGACTCAGAGCAGGTTGGCTCTCCTCAACTGCAGACGTCAGGCAACTACAAACAAGAGTTCTTTCTTCCTGAGATGTCTGCTTATGGCGAGAGACCCTACCAGCAGAGGTTCAAGGGTAGCAGAACGCATGAGGCTGAATCCTTCATGTCATTTCACTGGGTTGTAGTGTGGACTGTGCTTTGGGTACGATTACGGAAGGACTGGAGGGAGTTGAGAACAATGGGAAGGAAATGGGGGAAGGGGCTTAAGGGAGGAATACCCCCTCGAGACTGGGTGAGGAACAAACCTACCCTACCTCTTCACTACCTCGATCCTCACGTAAGTTTTGAGAAAGCCCAGTAAGCCAGATTGAAAAGATGAGGGTTATGGGTACACACTGAATGAAGCAAATCTGGTCTCCATTCACCTGACAATTCTCCCCAGTGTGTCCCATCTATAACTCAGGAAGACCCACGCATGCACCTGTCATCATTTCCTCTCCTCTTCTAAACTGAGCCGCCCTTCCCTCTGGAGTCCCCAGGACCCTAGTGTCAGGTGGCTTTCTAGGTCCCTAGGAGAGAGCAAGACAGTGGAGGGAACTGACCAACGGCCCTGGATCTGAAGTGTTGGCTCTTTACCATTCTTGCGTGAGCTTCCTCTGAACAAGCCCCAGCTGGCGGGCGGACACACCCAGAGCTCTACCGCAGTGCTGTAACTTCACACGCAGTGACCCCGATAAAAGCTCAGAACAAGCTCTGATCAGGCAGGCAGGCTCACCACCACTCCCGTGGCACCCATCTCAGGGCCGGACACACAAATCCTTCTTTTTTTTTTTTTAAGATTTTATTTATTTATTTGACAGAGAGAGAGATAGCGAGAGAGGGAACACAAGCAGGGGGAGTGGGAGAGGAAGAAGCAGGCTTCCCGCCCAGCAGGGAGCCCGATGCGGGGTGATCCCAGGACCCTGGGATCATGACCTGAGCTGAAGGCAGCCGCTTAATGACTGAGCCACCTAGGCGCCCCACAAATCCTTCTTCACACTGCTGCCGGGTGCGGCGGGGGGGGGGGTTCTGAAATGGAAACTCCTCTCTCCCTCCGTCTCCCTCCCTCTAGCACAAAGTGTTCATGTGTGTGCACAAACACACACACTTTTGTTTTAATACCTTCAGAATAGAACTTCCCTTTGCTTTTAGGGACAAGTTCAAATCTTCAAATGGCTTGCAAAGCTCTTCAAGATCTGTCTCCTCCTCCGATTCTTCCTCTTCTCCCTCCTCTCCCCGCTCCTCCTTCTCTTTCCCCTCTCCTCCTCTTCCTCCACTCTTCACAGAGCCAGCTTCTCACCATCCTTCAGGCATCACTTCCATACTGTCTCCCCAGAGAGGCCTTTGTGACAATCCTATCTAAATCGGGTTTCCTCCACACAAACCCACACGAGGCATAATTCTCTGGCGCGGCACCCCCTGGCTCTCAGCTTCGTGGCACTTACCAAAATTTGCAATCACTAATCTTTGTTCTCTTTTTTACCGTCCATCTAAGAAGCTTACTGTTAGCCCCAAGATGGCAGAGACTACGATTCATTCATCTGGCATCAGCATTCCACATATGGTAGGATCCTGAAATCATGAGGTTAGTATACTGTCATAACTTAGATTTCTCTTGTTTCTTTCAGACAGACCAACAAGAGAAGAATTATCATTCCTGTATGTAGGAAACAGTGAGGAGCCAGCCGCAACTGGGGGATTTGTACTGGGAAGGCCTGGAAGCAAGGGTGAATAGTTACAATAGACAGGCCGGCAGGGCAGCTCTCGAAAGTTTGTAAGTGTGGGCTTGATCCGGCTGCACACTTTGAGAGGAGCAACGATGAACAAAACCATAGCCCCAGGTTGTTCTAGTCTTGACACCAGACACGTGGAATAGAGGATAAACTCCAAGCTCACATTGGTGAATAACAAGACAGAGTAAAGTCTTCAAACATCAAATCCAAAAGAAAGCAGAAGTTGTGGTAGTTGTCTTTCGTGGGCAAAACTGGGTCCGATTGGTGCAAGCCTCAAGAAACTATTTCACCTCAGTACAAAATCAAGCATGTGGGCGCCTGGGTGGCTCAGTTGGTTAAGCGCCTGCCTTCGGCTCAGGTCATGATCCTGGAGTCCCTGGATCGAGTCCCGCATCGGGCTCCCTGCTCGGCAGGGAGTCTGCTTCTCCCTCTGACCCTCCTCCCTCTCATGCTCTCTGTCTCTCGTTCTCTCTGTCTCAAATAAATAAATAAAATCTTAAAAAAAAAAAAATCAAGCATGTTACTACCTCGGACTGCCTAATAATGAAATCAATTACTTCATGAGATAGTGATGTCCCTGGTGCTGGAAATAAGTCGGGGACAGAAAAAAATTATTGGGGAGATAATTTCCACCTTCTACGGTCCCTTTCATTCCAAGATTCAAAGGGCCACGGAGAGCCATCACAGGTTTTGAGACAAGGCAATGTGATAAAGTGTCCTATTGGAAAGATCTATGAAAAGTTTTGAAAACAGAAAAGTTTTCAGTACCGAATGAAAGAATGAGTGCTACCTTGAGATATCATAAGACCAGGATGGAGAATTATTACTCCAAATGAAATTTGATTTGACAAAAACAGTCTAAGAAAATAGTGCTTTCAAGATTTGTAACAGCTATCAAAGTCTCCAAGAACTTTCTTCATGACTAGCATCTTTAATAAGTAGAGAAAGCCTTCTGCATCAGAGATTTTAGAATATATTTCAATAAGAATGACCCCTCACCTTAATGTTCTATGTGGGATACTCAATTACAGCAGCATTCAAGATCAAAAACTTGTAGGGATGTCTGATCTGTTTACATATATTCCAACCAGCAGTTGAAGAGCTTTCCTCACTATAAGTAATTAAATTAAGGCTCTCTGATAGCATAAAGTTCTAAAGGGGGCTTCAGCTACCTGGGCCACATGTAACACTCTCAGTACAAAGCCCTTATTTAAAAATTTCAAAGATGCCAGCTTTTTCTCTTTGGTCCCTCATCACCTGATCTTTCTTTACCTGTTTGGGTCATGGAGGAAAAGGCCATCTTTCCACAAACTCCGTAACGGCTTCTCCTCCAGGTGCTCACTCATGGACAATGAGCAATGCATCTGCATTATCACCTCCCCTTTCTCTTTCCTCTCCTTTGCTTTTTCTACATGCCTAAGAGAAGGGTCTCTGCAGCCGAGATGCATCTGTGAAGCTCTGGGTGGTGATTCAAACATTTGCCAAATGATCCAACTGCTGGAACTAAATGGGCTTTGCTCAGGGGTGGTAGCAGTTACACTTTCGGCTTGCCCTAGGTCCACAGGCACAGACCCACATGTCACCTGGAGCCTCCTCCACACATGGTGGAATGGGCACCTGTTGCCAACTGACTGAATTCTCTTTTACCATTTAATGAAAAAGCAACAGACATGTTTTTCACCACTTGCTATTAGAGAGATTGCTTTGCCTTCCCCCCTGGAAGGCATAATGAGGGCGGGGAAAGGTGTAACAGATGTGGTGAAGAGTGGCTTCCTTTGGTCTGGCTGTGACCAAGTCAATCAAACCTATAGTCAATGGTAAATTCAAGTCTAGGATGCCAACCAGGGCCATCATTAATAAAAACCACAACCTCACTGGCTGAACACTGAAATATGTATTTCAACCCTCTGCAAGGATCGAAAAGACAGAATGAACAACAAAAGGAAAGCCCCAGCCTTTTGCATTTTCTCTTTGTATTTCAGTCGGCAGGAAAATATTTGTTCAACTTAATAGACGGTGACACCAGATTTATTTAGTCTCGAGGAACAGCCAGCCCCTGAGTCCATGAAGTAATAAGGTCTAAACTTGCCGCCCAGGTGCCTCAGTTGTCCCAGGCAACAGACTTTTGGCAACAGCAAGAGAGCTTCAGGTTAAACATCAGAAAATATTCTTATTCGTAAGACATCATAGCCACTGAAACAGGGTTGAGCTAAAACTCTGTGGCAAAGCCAAGATGCAAATCCAAGCTGGCGATTTCTGCTAAGAGCTTTGGGTTGCGAGGTTTCCCAGCTTCGTCTCCAAAACTCTGTTTGAAACCATAACGTTCAGCGAGCGGGCGAGCGAGATTTCATGCTTTCATCTGAAAGCCACACCAGCAAATGCATCTCTTGATGCAAGTGGGGGTCTTAGAATCTTCTCTAAAGAGCCAAACTAAACATGGAACTCCATCTCAAAGCCCTCCTCCTACCCCAAGAAGTACAAGCTCCACTTAAAGGTTCAATAAGAAGATGAGAGGTGGGGAAATGCTGGCTGAAACAGCACATTAGCAGCTACATTTAAGCCCCCACCCCAGCATCCGAGTGTCACTGAGGTTCCAGAGGGAAACCTACATGATATGAAATGTAGCAATTACTGGTCTATTAATATAGGATGTTAGTCGCTGTCAACTACATTCTCTCAAAGAGAGGTGGGGGATTCGTACTGCCAAGGTAAAGTGCAAATTTTTTTGTCACCTAGGAAAGAAGGAATGAGAAATCTTGCTGGGGCACTGTTTTGTCTCAGATGCAGAAACTTTCTGCTGGCCCCAACACAAAAGCTGGAAAAAAGTGTGACGTCAGTGTCTCTCGCCTAACGTTGCAAGCCTGGAAATCAAAGGATTTTTCAAATCCCAGGATTAGTGAGGAACAGAGAGCGAAAATGTGAGGGAGGAAAAAAAAAAAAGATTTTTAGAAGATTTTAGCTAATGACCCTAAGACACCAGCGGGGGAGAACGGAGTAGGTGGCTGTAATCCCCTCGTCCCTGCAGCCGCCTGGGGAGAGCATCCACATGACCTGGACGCACGCAAGGGGAGGGCTGCCAGGAGGGGGTGCCCTCTAGCCAGGTGAACTCCTCCAAGGATGACACCCCCGCCGCCGCCTCCGCTGTCCCAGTTTTCTCTGCGCAGCCCGGCGCCTGTCTTTAGTGGGTAATTCGTCCCCCAGCGCGTCAGCTTGTTAAGCTTTAGGCCTTCTTTAATGGCCTCAGGTGTGAGCAGCAGAGAGCCCCGTGGAGCAGCTTTGGCCCGGCAGAGCTCACGGGGAGCCAGGTGCGGGTGGTCCCTGCGCGCCAGGCCCGCGCCCACCGTGCTAGCTGCGCCCGGTCCCCCCACCTCCAGGGGGCAGGGGGGCCAGGAAGAGGGCCCCTCCGGGGAGCCTTCCCGTTTGAAAAGAAGGGAACGCAAAGGTGTGGGGGGAGGAGCCAGCTTAAAAGAAGACAGTCCAGCCTTTCACCTGTGGTTAAGCTAGATAAAGGGTTAATCCCTCAGATGCCCCAAATCACTTCAGAGCTGGAGGAGGAGGAACAGCTTGAAGGGGAGAGGAAGGGAACAGGCTGTTGAGTAGGAAGGATTTCTGCAGACCCTGCGGTTGGGGCTTAGCCACTAACCCGGGGAAGGCAATTCTGCAAAACTGGAACACACAGGCACTGTACCGGTAGGCAACTCCAACAAAGGGCACAGTCTAGGAAACTGAATAGAGATTTGTCCCCTGTCTCTCAGCCTACTGACCCACTTTCCTTGGGCTACATCTCCCCAGATCCCTGCCCCTTGCTGAGTCTTCCTGTTAGCCAATAGGGAGAGAAGAGTAGGTTTGGGGATCACAACGGAGGGGGAATAACAGCCCGTTTGACATTTTTTGAGAGAGACACAAGTCTCTCTTTTCCCTAGAAAATCCTTTCTGAGCCACCCCCATTCCCACTGTGCAGATACGCATACACAACAAGATCTCTCCTCCTGCTCCCCGTCCAGGGCCTGAAATTCTACGTTTAGTCATATATTTTGTTAAAGCACTGAAAACATCTGCAGCTAAAAAAAAAAAAAAAAAAATGTGTGTGCTATTTTGGAAGGAGAATCCTTTGATCCATTCTTAGTTGTTAAAGTTGTGGCACAAAGAATTTTCTCAGAGTACCCAGCCAGTTACTCGAATGAGGCAAAGGATAAGTGAATTAAATGGATATTGACAGCAAGTCCCGGGGTGTGAGATACTGCCTAGTTGGATTACCACAGAAAGAAGTAGCACACGTACACACACACACACACACTTTTAGACACACAGATTGTCTACGATTTTGTCTAAGATTGGGCTTAATCAGCTGTCAGAAGCCCAATATGGCCACTAATAATTGTTACATCCACTGGCGTGGCTATAAAGAAATATAGTTACATGATCATTGGCACCATCTCCTGGGTCCTCCGACTGTGAGCAAACACTGAGCTGCTGTGGTTCAGCAACAAGCACACTTAGGTCTGACTCCTAATTCTCCCACCTTCTGACACAACTGCTTGGATTTGAGTTCCGCTCTCCCTCTTAGCTACTATACGACTTCAAGCAAATTACCTGCCATCCCTGAGTCTCCCCAGCCTCATCTATAATCTGAATACAGTCACATTGGACAACCCAAGGAAAGCACTTGGCAGAGTGCCTGGCACATAGTGTATGTAGTACGTGCTCAATAAAAATGAGCTCTTTTTACTTTATTATTAATCATGAGATTTTAGCCACGTGATTTTCCTTCTTTGAGCTTCAGGTTCCTTATCTGTAAAATGGAGATAGTCATATCTACTTTCACAAGAGCATTGTGAGGTCTGAAAGAAAAGCATATGTAAAGTGCCTAGCACCATGCCGGACAGAGCATGGAAGCATTCAACAAAATGATAGCAGCCAAGTGGAAGATGAGGGTGATGAGGAAGAGGAGGATTTTGATGTTAGTGATGTTGGAGCCAAGCCAGGAAATTCACAGGTATCAGCCCTAACCACCCATTTCCAGAAAAGGCAGACCTCCCCCTGTAAGTTCCCATTCACCCCTGCTACATGGATGGAGATGCTGTCTTTGTCTCACCAGATTGCTTCTCCTTTGCCAAAGCGGTTTTAAGCCACAATAACAAAGATCAAGCAATCTGGTCTGAAAGGACATAGAATAGAACCCAAATGCAAGGACTCTCCCCATATTTAATTGTTGCCTCCTTTCCCACTTTTTTCTAAGCTTTGAGGCAAGGTAGTGTCTTAGAGAATTGACTCATCTGCCGGATTCGTTCATTACAGCTGTTGCTAGGAAGTTATTATGTAAATGGCTCTGCTCCTCATCTCCATTATGCTTTTTTCTTGTTATTGTGAGATGGAATTAAGTGCTAGCCCTGCGCTGAGTTTTCATTAGACTCTTTCCTTATTTTTCTCTCCGGCTTTATCAGTCACTTTAGAAGTTAATCCTTTTATATTTTAAGGACTTTAAAGAAGATGTAAAAATTCTCGAGTATCCAGGGGGAGGGGCTGGATTTCAAAGTGGATTGAGCTCTCCCTCTTCATTGTGTCAATATTTAGTGCCTGGCTTTTTTTAATTTTCAAAATTCAAATTAAAACATCATCATGCTCCTATAAGCTTCACTACCTCTAATAATCAAAGAACAAGTTTCAACTTGACACACGGATAAGGCAGTGCTGAGCCACATTCATTACCATCCCTTCCACTGGATTAGGTAATCAAGTTTAATAAAGATGAAAATCTTTCAAGATAAAAGGAAAAAATAAACACTCATGCTAAAAGTTCTTTAAAATTAAGGAAAGACTGCAAAATCCATTTGGGAAACATAGGACTAGGTGGTTGTTCTATTTTTTTGCCACATTCCAAGAAAGATACTTGTTCTGTGTTCCAAAGTGCAGAGTCAATATAATTTTTACCCCCCGAAGGCATACCAAACAGGTATGAAGATTTCAAAACCAGCCCAGCAGGCTTTTCAACAGATGGAAAGTGAGGTTGCACATTTCATTTCGGTTACCTGCTTCTAAATCATTGATTTTTGTAGAAATGTCACACCGTGCTTGAAGAGAAGTCTCTCTTTCTCTCTAAACATACAGCAAACTTTGCAGAAAATGCCAACAATTTTAGTTAAGAGAGAAAACTTCAAAAAAGCCCATGAAATTCAACTCACTCTCCCATCTTCTGCACACAATACCCAGTGACTTCAATTACATACCCCCTCTCATCCCCACATGTCAGGAGCAGTTTTAAGCCTAAAACAAGCAGTGAATTGGCCTCACCCTGCTGAAAATTTGTGGGAAGAACAGTGGGAATCAAATACTTACTCTTTAGTTTCAATACACTGAAGAAAAAGGGTTAGACTTATGGCTAGAGGTAATAAGGCCAAAGCTGGAACGGGTAAAAAGACTCCAGGTTTACACCTGTAGTTTTACGTTTCACGACATTTTAACCTTCAGGCCAAATCTTCAAAGACGAGAACCAGCACTCTAACGTGAAAACACACATTCAAATTCAGTATCCCACCCAAACTATCTACATTTAACCTAATTCTCTGCTTTGAAGAGAGGGCAAAAAGAAAGAGAAAGAGGAGGAGGGAAAAAATTGTCAGAGAAGAAGGACGGGCACAAGCCTAGATGTCCCCAACAGAATTAAGGTCAAATCAAATTTAGGAAAAGTCAAAGGGGAAATTTAGGAAAAACACAAGCAAATGACATAGATGGATCTCGTTCAATTCCTGATTCAAACTAACAGGTAAAGAAAAAAAAAGGGAAAAAAGAAGAAATAATCAGGGAAATCTAAGTGTGGTATAGACTGGGCATTAGATGAGACCAAGGAATAATTAATTTTGTTAGGTGTGCCCATGCATTGTGGAAACATGAGGAAATGGCCATATTTTTAAGAGATGCACACTCTCATATGCATGGGTGAAATGAGACCTGGCTGGGATTTATGTTAAAACACTTAAGCAAAAATGAAAAGAAGTGACTAGAGGAAGCAGGGAAGGGAAACTTTAGACAACTGAATCTGAGTAAAGGGCTTATGAGGAGTCAATGTTACTCTTCTCAATATGAATACATTTGTGTATGTTTGGAAATCCTCACAATGAATACTTCATGGAGTTCCTCTTACTCAAAAAGTTTGAGAATCCCCTGAACCAGAGGTCCAAGAGTTTCTTGGGTGTTTATCTGGTGGAGGGAGAAAGAGACAGCTCCACTAACTGGTGTGTAAGTAGCCCTGAGGTCTCAGGCGTCAGGGTAAAGATGATCAATGGTCTTTGGTCAAGAAGACTACCCCTCTCAGGAAGCATGTTGACTGATTATGACTTCTCTCTCCCTAAAGGCTGAGCTCAATGCTTTTATTAACCTAGTGACACATGTAGGGGGGAAAAAAAAACATTTGAGGGAAGCCCATTAATTATGGCTAATGCATGAAGCTCAATGCAGAAGTGAACAAGACAGGCCAGAGGGGTGGAGACAGATAGTACTTAATAGGTGCACTAAAGGGATAGAGGTGCCATATTAGAAAAATAGTGGGATGCAGAGCAGCACTGTCTACCTGAAGGATCAGGAAGGGTTTCATAAAATGACTTTTAAGGCGACTTTTCAGCCTTAAACAAGCTGCACTTTTTCACTATTTGTGGCATATGCTGGGAATCAACAAGTACTTATCGAATGTTACTGAACACTGTTGTCACTCTCCTCAAAGATGGTCGTGGCTCAACTTGGTACAAAAGGAAATCCTAGTTCTTCAGCCAATACATGACCAGACCCCTCCTCCTCTGCAGTCTGTCCAGACCTACCTCCTCCAAACCCATCCCAGTGAGCCCCATCTCTCCAAACCTCCACCACAGCCCTGATCACTCAACATGTCCAGGATGCACCTGTGCTTAGACCAGAAGGAGGAGGAAAAGAGATGAATGCAGGTGCTTGAGGTGGGGGTAGGGGGCACTATCAGCAGCTGCAGGGGGTCAGGAGAAAGATCAATGGCATCTGCTGCTGACTCTGATCAGTAAGTAGGGAAATCTGTCATTAGTTAAGAAAATTATTGTTCATTATTGGCTCTGTGCACCAAAATAAAGTCTTCCATAATTGGTTGTGCAGAGGCACTATTACCCAACTTGGAGAAAGGCTTTCCACAGCATCTCTTAACAAGCAGTTTCCAAGTAATCACATGGAGAGTTTAGTTTATGTCCTTCAGGCCCCAGTACTGTCCTGCTTTGCATTCCTCCAGAGACAATTGTTAATATAGAGGTTTGAGTACAAGTCAGTGCTTTGGGAGGTGAGCATGGACTTGTAGGTGAAGGGGGGGAGGCTGGTACATGAGACAGGGAAGGTAAGAAGCCAGTGAGAGGCGTGTTGTGAAGTGAGGTACAACAGTGGGCCGTAGGACTTAATGCCACTGGGGAACTCAGAGACAGTCCATAGAGCCCATGCTGAGAGGGACCCCTCTAGGGGGAAGTAGCCCAGATACTAATCCACCAGCTCTAGCCAATCACTGACTGAGAACCTGGAGGAGAGGAGAGTCACACCTGCCCTGCCTCCCATGAACACCCTCGTAGATCTGGTGGATAATGAGCCTCTGGTGTGGGAGATGGAAGCTCTGCTACCACGCCTGGAAATTGTAAATGCTGTAAGCATATGAGCAGTTGTCTGTTGCACATGCCCACATTTAGACATACACACCATATAGAAATCTGTGACGGTATGTTCATTAAAACTCCAAGGATGGAAAAAAGCATTACAATGGGTTAGTCTTAGTATTTGATGAAGTTCATCTTTGCATATTATCTTTCTATAGCAGGAGCCAACAAACTAAAGACTACAAGCCAAAGCGGGCCTGTCTCAGTAAATAAAGTTTGTTTTTTTTGGTTTTTTGTGTTTTTTTGGTGTAGTCATAGGTTTTAATCAGTCAGTAAATGAGCATAGAATCTTGTGGAACTTTCAAGAATTTCACACCTGTCCTACCCTTTGGGTTCCCCTATTCCACCCCTAATCTCTATAATTGTCTGGCTCCTTCCTTTTTTTTTTTTAATTTTTTATTGTTATGTTAATCACCATACATTACGTCATTAGTTTTTGATGTAATGTTCCATGATCCACTGTTTGCGCATAACACCCAGTGCTCCATGCAGAACGTGCCCTCTCTAATACCCATCACCAGGCTAGCCCATCCTCCCACCCCCCTCCCCTCTAGAACCCTCAGTTTGTTTTTCAGAGTCCATCATCTCTCCTGGTTCATCTCCCCCTCCGATTTCCCCCGCTTCATTCTTCCCCTCCTGCTACCTTCTTCTTTTTTTTTTTTCTTAACATATATTGCATTATTTGTTTCAGAGGTACAGATCTGAGATTCAACAGTCTTGCACAATCCACAGCGCTTACCAGAGCACATACCCTCCCCAGTGTCCATCACCCAGTCACCCCATCCCTCCCACCCCACCCCCCACTCCAACAACACTCAGTTTGTTTCCTGTGATTAAGAATTCCTCATATCAGTGAGGTCATATGATACATATCTTTCTCTGACTGACTTATCAGTAAATAAAGTTTTATTGGAATGCAGTCACGTGCATTCACTTACCACTGCTGCTGTGTGCTCATTCTCGGAGTAGAGTGGTTGCCACAGAAATCACGTGGCCTGCAAAGCCAAAAATATTTATATCTGACCCTTTACATGAAACACCTTTGTTTCCCTGGTAGCCTTTTTTTCTGAACCATTATGTAAGAAGTCCAAAAGCAATCTCTAACTTCCTCCGATTAGTCCTTCTACTCTTAAAGAAATGGCTTCTTAACTTGTGTGTCTGTCCTGCCATATCCATTCTTTAGCGTGTCTCCTACCACACTGCACTGTACGCCTATGTACCTAGCTCACCACTGCCTCAAGAACTGAGCTTTACTCACATTTAGATGCCTAATGTCTAGACATCCAACAAATGCATATTTAAGTAAAATAAATACATTTGGGAGATTGGAGTTCCGTGGTCATCAATCCAGCTCGGGTTGGGTTCCAGAAAATGTGGACAACTTGCTCAAGATCACATGCATGGCCGGCATCAGACCCAGGTAGGTCCCCTTGTTCCTAGTCCAGGATTGTGTTATTTAGGGACACAATCAGGCCACATGACTGCCCTCAAAATGCATGTGCTACATTTAACACGTGGCATTCTTGGAAGAAAAACTCAAGGTGATGATTTTAATCTACACATTCTCTGATTGGCCGGGACCACTCTACCTGGGAAGCCCCTTGTCTGTCTTTGCCTCACAGATGATCTACATCTCTGAAAACCCTCCTCTGTCTACTAACCATTGTTCCCAAGATCAAACCTCAAAAGTCCCTCACAGGGCTCCAGTGACCCCGTTATCTTTCAAAACCACCTTAGGTATCAGTAATAAATCTTTCACCTTCTGAAGAGGTAAATCAAAGCTTTGGACACAACTAGCAAAAAAATGGCTTTTCATTATTTCTGCTGATTATAACCACAAGTGTTCAGATGGCACCTTTCAGAGCTGCTGAAACAGTAAACAATAACACAACATCTTTACTGTCTGATAACGAGAAGTGACTTACCTTCATCAAAATAAATCTCAGCAGACTTCAACACCCTTGGAAAAAGCTAGAGAAAATAAAAAAGAAAAATGTTAGTGAAATGATACTTTATTTATATCTTTTTTTATGTCCTGCTTTTTTTTTAAACAGGCATCTCACACCTAACTACAGACAAAAGCTGCATCCAAACACTTAAGGAAATTTGTTACCTGCTTAGCGATTTTTTTTTTATGTAATTCAGAAAAAGTTAAGCCAAGCTACAGACGAAAGCCTTTGCCACAAACTGCCTATCGGCCCTAGCCCATCTGAGGCCTGTTTAAAAACAAAACGAGGATTTTTTTTTTTTTTAATATCCATGTCCAGATAAATTTAAGAGCTATTTTTCTCTCTTCAGGAAAGATAGAGCTTAATTTTTCAGGACTTCTAAAAATAACTGCCTCACCCCTCTTTGTGTCAGAATCCTACCTCGAAATCCTACCTTTTTTAAGGTGGCGGCAATCTATGTCAAATCTACTCAAAGTAATGCTTTGCATTCGGTAGATATTTTAAAGACTCATTTACACTTGTTTCGTATCTTTAAAATAAGCCTGTATGGCAGAACACGATAGGGGGAAAAACAGCTGGAAAAGGGATCCAGCTCAACGTACAGGTGAGGAGACCAAGTCATAATGGGCAACATCAGCATTATCATCTCCGCTTTGCAAAGAAGGATGACCCCTGAAAATGGCGAAGGGACTTCCCAAATTCACAATGAGCACAGAGAAATGACTGAAGTGTAGTCCTTCTGCCTTCCGGTATGAGGCCTTTCTCTGGCACAGGGACGACATCTGTGTCCAACAGTGCTAACTTCTCTTAATTATAGTCTTTTTTTTTTTTTTTTAAGATTTTATTTATTTATTTGAGAGAGAGAGAATGAGAGAGACAGAGAGCACATGAGAGGGGGGAGGGTCAGAGGGAGGAGCAGACTCCCTGCTGAGCAGGGAGCCCGATGCGGGACTCGATCCCGGGACTCCAGGATCATGACCTGAGCCGAAGGCAGTCGCTCAACCAACTGAGCCACCCAGGTGCCCCTCTTAATTATAGTCTTTATGCATTTCATAAATTTTAATTAAAATGAAAAAAGTGAGAATAGACTGTTAAACTAGTACATGCCAAGCAGCTGAAGGTTATCACAAAAGCTTCAAAATGACATGACTGACTGACATTTCTATGGGAAGTCTTCTGTTTTGTAGCAGCTTTTCCACTCAACCTGATTGGTCTCTTGGCTGGGACTTAGCAAGAGGACAATCCAAATAGGACTGCATAAAGTCTGAGAGGTTAACACCTGTCCAGTGTGATTGCTTAGATGATACTTTCCCCACCCCTCACTGCAAACAACATCTGTAATCATTCGAGGACCCACCAAGGATGCTGATTAACTTGAAACAAAATGTTTGCAGACAAAATTATAATCTCAAAATGCACTTAAACTCATTCAATCTAGAACCACTCCATGAACAATGGGTAAGCTAATATTTCAAGATAAGTATATGGAGAAATTTATCTGTCCTAGGAGAAAATTACAATAGCCCAGGGGGAATTTTTCTCTATATATATATCTATCTTTGGGAAAAAATTCTCATCTCTGGAATTGAAAACAAGAAAAGATATCCATGCATTAATAAGGAGAGGCAGAATCCACTGTTATTCACTTAGCTACAAATAGTAGCCCCTGAGAAAATGATCCATTCAAATAATAATCTCTTAAAATGATATTTGACTATTATATACCCGATGTGATTTGTGTTGAATTTAATTATCTAAATTTAAAATACAAGAGACATCTAAAGCCATTATTTCATTTGGAGTTGAATGAAGTAAGTCATTTGGAAGTACGGTTTAATTTTTTAAAGTCGTAGCATAACTAAGGGAGATTTCCTCCATCTATTTCAACTCTGGAAACACACAAGAGAGGCCTGGGATGCTTAATTGTAAAGTGTTATATTATAAAAGGGAGCAAAATTAAGTAGTCAGATGTATTTGCTACATTAAGGCAAAATGAAAACTACTATGATTAGAGCAGTTTGAGAAAAATGGATGTAAAATACTTTCTGTTTAAATTACAGCAACAGCTACAATTAAAAGAGCACTTTGCTACTTGCTGGATAGCAGGAAGATTGTTTTCTTAATGCCGTTTGGCATTTGGGGGTTTTTTTCACGTAGCCCTGCTCCAGCCCATCTCCAGCCTTGCTGGATGGCTCTCTTGAGAAGCAGAGACCTCTGCAAAGCTCCTTGAAAAGGCCACAGGAAAGAAGAGGCTCAGAAAATCTAATCATGACCAAAAAGAACCAGACACAGTAATGAGAGCATCAGTCAAATTCAGTTCGCAGAGGGGGGGCCTCAGCTGCTCTCTGTTATCAGTTGCAGATGGTTATGGTGGCCTCTTGAAAGATGGAGAAACGTTAACAGGCAGATACTGAGAAATGCAAATACCTTTTTAATAACTCTTACTAGTCTTAAAAATAAAGACAATATTTTTTTTCAACATATCAATATAAGTCAATCAAGACTGAACTATGGAGACCAACACCCAAATCCATTCTGTGCCCCATTAAGTGTGGGTTGTGTTCTCACAGAGGTTTCTATGAATTTTCACACATTTGAGAGGAGATCACAGCAGGCATTCTCTTCTGCACGGCACATACCCTCACATTCTTTTCCTTGCCCTTTTGCTGACCGATAGCCTCAGCAACACACACTTTTAGTCTCCAGAACTTTTGAGGAAGGTTGCAGGCTGTGAGCAAATATGTGAGTAGAAATAATGAGCCCAGCATTTTCTCTGAGCCAGAAATCAACCTTATCTGCATTCTTGTGCAACCTTACCTTCCTCATGCCCTGTGAGGCCCAGCAGGAGATAGAAAAGTCGAGAGGGGCTTTTACTTGGTGCTATAGGTAGGTCTCTACAGTGGAAACACACAAACTTTCACAAGTTTGTCTGCTAATATAGATTATCTGAGCAATTATTTAAAACACAGAAAATCAGGGTCCCTCCTCTGAAGAGGTTGGCTTTTTTACATCATGAATGGGGCCGTTAGATCCATATTTTTGGCCAGGAGCTTCAGTTATTTCGTATAATTGGATGGTTTGGCAAATTGTGTTCTGTGCAATAGGGCCAGATCAGGATTCACCTAATCCTGAAGAAAAGAAGAAAGGGGTATGGACAGAAGTAACTTGCAAGAGAAGAAACACATCAGAAATAGACAAGTGCTAGGAAATATCCTGCCTCACTCTTCATTTCTGTGTAGACCAGAGGATGAGGGGCGACCATTACTCCACTCTGTAGATTTCTTGTGAGTTCCCTGTTTGTCATTTGGTATTGTACCTCACTCTCTCCCTGTAGTTATTAGCAAGACAACAGCTTTTATATACTCAAAACTGAGGAGTCTGAAAAATTAGGAGTAGCAGACAATGTATCCTCTTTTTGTGGAGGGCCCAGGATGAAGAGGT
Organism: Mirounga leonina; assembly: GCF_011800145.1. Lineage (NCBI taxonomy): Eukaryota > Metazoa > Chordata > Mammalia > Carnivora > Phocidae > Mirounga > Mirounga leonina. The sequence goes on from NW_023270816.1 coordinate 491,658, forward strand.
CAACTGGGTGCTGAGGTCAGCAGAGAGAGAGGAAATGTAGGTGAGGGGCCCAGAGGTAATTTTGGGAATTCGTGCTCTGACAGAAATTCTGGAAAGCTGTGCTGACTGGAATGCAGTGGACAGGAAAATCGTGATGGAACCTGTCCTCATTGCTGTTGATTTTGATATAAAAATGATATGAGGCCCCAGGAATCTCCCAGCCAATCTCCCCGTCTTGGGGCCTCTTCTGGGGTGAGCTGAGAGCACACGTCCTGACCACATCTTGTGAGCCGGCTGTGGCAACCCAGGGTTTCTGAAGGACTTGACCATCTCTATCCTGGAAGATGCCAAGCGTCTATGTTTCCTATAGTCTAAATACTTCCAACCTGCTGGATGCTTCACCTAAACTTATAAATGAAGATCTCTTTCCTTTGTTATTTATGTAGGTGACTCCACACACACCCTTTCAAGCCTGAGGGTCTAGGATATAACTCATTTTATGATAAAAAGGAATATCTGTTCATTTTAGCAGTTGCGCTGCAAGGATATATTTCAAACACATTTGTAGTGAATGATCACACTGTATGGCACAGTCAAATTGATATGTGAAGTTCCCAGAATAGTGAGCAATTAATACAGAATGTACTACAAATCACTGGGGCTCAGGCTGAAGATGAAGCACTGCTTCTGTACAATGAGAAATGAATTTGTATGCCAGAGGCCTAAGAGAAATGCACTAATGGTCCTGGGCTGGGGCCGTATGACTTAGCAACGTAGAACTGAATGCGTTAATACTGCTGCCCAGAACACGACGGTCATGCACTGGAGAGGCAGACAAAGCCCACAGTACAACCCCCTTTTCTTCCATGAAGGGTGGTGTTTGAGGAACATGCACTGGCCTCTGGCATCCCACAGGTTGCCCGAGAACGCAAGCTGCAGTTGGGCTCAACTTCAGAGAAAAGACTTTGGGCTTTCATTAAAGTCCCATTGGATGGTTCATTTACCATTCACCTGTCTTGGGTTTTTACATTTGTGAATAGGTCACCTTTTAAATAGAGTTCATTGTTTATCTAGAAACTCTGCTTCTTTCAGCATCTATTCTGTCTACACCACTTCCCAAGACTAGCAGGATTACACACACAGCTAAAGGAAAGTGGCATTATTTTATATTAAATAATGATTGCTTAAGGGCGCCTGGGTGGCTCAGTTGGTTAAGTGACTGCCTTCGGCTCAGGTCATGATCCTGGAGTCCCGGGATCGAGTCCCACATCGGGCTCCCTGCTCAGCAGGGAGTCTGCTTCTCCCTCTGACCCTCCTCCCTCTCATGCTCTCTGTCTCTCAATCTCTCTCTCACAAATAAATAAAATCTTAAAAAAAAAAATAATAATGATTGCTTAAAATGATTATTTGGAGGTTAATCAGGACTGGCTTATGACCTCAGTTCACATAATAGTGATTTAATAAATGTCCTGAAGGAAAAAATACTCACTTCTCATGAGTTTAACCTACTCCCATGACATAACTCATACCTGTAAATAATCTGGTTAGATACTTGTGGTTTAACTGTAATGAATAATCAAATAACTATCTCTTCTTAATGACAAGATAAAATTATTGTGAATTCCAACACTGAAAAATAACATGTACTAGATTAACAATGCACATATATATCACAAAGTATTTACAATTACACTATTCATATAACTTATCATTTTAAAAAAGTAATGGTTTTTCTATATACGGAATACATTTACCTTAGAATATGAAATAGGTTAAAATTGAGAAAACAGTTACAATAGATATTGATATGATACTTAATCATATTGGGTTTTTTTGTTTTGTTTTTCATCATGAAGAAAAATGACCATCATTTTAATATGACTCTTCAATCATTTTACCTTAAATAGAATATAATAACAAATACATTATACAGTATATATTTAATTCACATAATATTATTGCAAAGAATATTACATTGTATTTACATGCCACTTGTGTTAATATTTTTTAAGCTACATTTAGTCTTTATAATTACAAAGTAATACATACTCATTGAAGAAATGTTAGAAAAAACAGAAAATAACAAAGAAGAAAATAAGAATCTCCCACAATCATCACCGAGAGAAAACCAGTACTAATATTTTGGGATCCAGGTGACCCATGAATTTGGATAGGAAAAAAATACATCTATGTATCCTTACTGAAATTTTTCATTTCCTTTAGCTATCAATGTAGACAACAGTCACATTAAAAGATAGGGAATCTTAATAAAAACAGAGAGGGGGTGGTGCTTGGGTGGCTCAGTTGGTTGAGCATCTGACTCTTGTTTTCTGCTCAGGTCATGATCCCAGGGTTGTGAGACTGAGCCCCAGTGTGTCAGGCTCTGTGCTCTACTTGAGATTCTCTCCCTCTCCTTCTGCCCCTCCCCCCTGCTCGTGTGCACTCTCTCTCTCTCAAATAAATAAATAAATAAAATCTTTAAAAAAATAAAAAGAGAGAGTGGGAAAAAAAGGACTGAAATTTCTAAAACTGAAAAATACAATAGCTGAAATGAAAAATGCACTGGATAGCCTTAACAGCAAATTGGACACTGAAGAAGAAAAGACGAATGGGGGCACCTGGGTGGCTCAGTCGGTTAAGCATCTGCCTTTGGCTCAGGTCATGACCTCAGGGTCCTGGGATTGAGCCCCACATTGCACTCTCTGCTCAGCAGGGAACCTGCTTCTCCCTCTCCCTCTTCCTGCTGCTCTGCCTACTTGTGATCCCTCTCTCTCTCTCTGTCAAATAAATAAATAAATAAAATCTTAAAAAAAAAGATCAATGAACTTGAAACTAGGTCAAATAGGAATTGTAAATCAAGTAAAATTAGCAATGTCTGTGACCTTATCATCAATAAGAATCACATTATAGTTATTACAGATGTCTTAATATTTATACTCATCAATACTTTGAAATTATACTATTAGACCCATCACTAAATCACATACAATAATAGTATCTGTCTATAGATATATGATATACAGCATAGCTGGCCTACTATTAGTCAAATCTGCACCCTGCAGTGGTCTAGCCACCAAGCAGGGAAGTAGCATGTTTTCGTAATTGGAATTAAACTCAAATAGCTTTGATGATAGACTTCCAGTTTGGGCCATGACAGAGTAATGAGTATCAGTCTGTAGACAACCCACTAAACTTTATGGTACCACTGTAAACAACCACTAAACTTGTATGAAGCAACTATTTTCAACCATTGGTAATACAAATCACAAGGCTGTGATCCATGAGAAAAGGGAAACACATGAGATAAGCTTCACAACCACCCCAGTTTTCCGCCTGGAAGCACTTTCCAAAGTGCAGCATATGAAAGTGAAACCAAAACAGATTGGTGGTCTCACCAGAAAAAGGAAACAAATATCTGTTTGGGGCTACAGCTAGAATTTGCAGGTCAGGAGAAGGTGAACAGTGAAGGATTCCCAGAAATCTGCTTGTGGTCACTATGAGTCTTGGAATAAAACTACACGGTGCGTGCTCAGGAAAAGACTTCAAAAAGCCTAGCATAAATGAGTCATGGGGAGGTCTAAGTAAGATTCTGGAGAATTCATCATGATAGGAGATGGGACATTGACCAAGCAAAGTGGAGATCCCAAGATGGACATTCTGGACATTCACTTAAGACCTAAGAAAGTTCACACTTTAAGGGTGGTTCCACTCTGTATTAAACTGAGCTTCTTAATTAACTGCTTGACAGAACAAAACTAAAGGACATAATCCAAACTATCAATAGGTTAGCATCTACAATGCCTAGCATATAATCAAAAAGTACTAGATATATGAAAAAGCAAGAAAATGTGATTCATAATCCTTGGCAGAAAAAAAAAAATCAATATAAACAGTCCCAGAGATGATATAGATATTAGAATTATCAGGCAAAAATTTTAAAACAAATTTGTAAATATGTTCAGATATTTAAAAGAAAATGTGAACAAATGACTCCACAAATAAGGAATCTAAGAAATGGAAAATATGTGAAACAATCGAATGAAATTTCCAGAGTTTAAAAACAAAATATCTGAAGTAAAATATTCATTGCATGGATTTAAAAGCAGATTTGACACTGCAGAATATATTGGTGAACTTGAAGACAAATAAGAACTAAAAAAACTGAAGCACATTAGCTTCAGTTATTTAGTCTATGAAGCACATAGACTAAATACAAAAGAACAGATCCTTATAATATGTGAAGTAATATCAAGTATGTAACATATATGTAAATGGAACTTAAGGAAGCAATGAAAGAAAAATTGTGATAGAAAAAAATTAAGAAATACAGCAAATTTTTTTCCAAAATTTTTTCCTAATTTCAAATGCACAGAACAAAAAAAAATTCGATGAAACCCAATAACACACACAAAAATTCCACACATAGATACATAATATTCAAATTGCTGAAAACCAAAAATAAAAGAAAATCCCAAATGCAAAGAAAAAAGACAACTAATATACAAAAGAACATCGAAAGGAATGAATACAGTCTTCTCATCAGACATGCAAGCACGAAGACAATACAATGGTCTCTTTAAAGTGGTAAAGGGAAAAAAATTCTTAAACTAGAATTCAACATTCAACATAAATATTCTTCAAAAACGAAAATGAAATAAAGACATTTTCAGATAAACAAAACCTAAAAGAATTACTTAACAGGAGACCTTCACAACAGGATTAAAGGAATTTCTTCAGGCTAAGGAAAACCATGTAAAACACAAACTCAGATATACCTGAAGGAATGACGAATGCCAGAAATTGTAAATATATGGTTAAATATAAAAGACTGTTCTTGCTTCTTAATTCCTTTAAATGAAAATTGACTGTTTAAAGAAAAAAATAACAATGTACCTGGGATGCATAACACACATAAAAGTAAAATGTATGACAACAGTATCACGAAGGATTGGAGGGTATAAAAGAGCTAGATGGTTGTTATGTTCTTACAAAACACATAATTAGGCATAAAGTGATTAAAGACTAATCTAAGCTAGACTATGATAAAGTAAAGATGCATATTATAATCCCTTCAGCAAATATGAAGATAGAACAAAGTTGATTGTGATAGGTAAAATAACAACTTCCCAAAAGATGTCCAGATCCTTATCCCCAGAACCTGTGGATATGTTATCTCTTATGGAAAAGGGGACTTTGGAGATATTATTAAAGATATTGACATCAGGAAATTATCATGTTTAATCTAGGTGGACCCAATATAATCACAAACATCCTTATAAGTGAAAGAGGTTCAAAAGAATGAGATGTGATAATGGAAGCAGAAGTTAGAGTGACATAATAGCTGGTTTTGAAGAGAGAAGGGGGCAATGATCCACAGAATATGGTCAGCGTCAAAAAGCTAGAAAATGCAATAAAGTGGATTCTCCCCTCAAGCCTACAAAAGAACTGTAGCCATCCTGCTGACATCTTAATTTTAGCCCTGTGAGATTCATTTTAGACTTTTGACTCCTAGAACCATAAAATAATAAATTTACATTGTTTTAAGCCACTACATTTATGGTAATTTGTTATATCAGCAATAGGAAACTTAATACAGTAATTACGCTAAAAAGCTAATAGAAGAGATAAAATGGGATGTGAAAAATATTAACTTTCAAAGAGCAAGAAAGAGAAAATGTAACGAATATATGGGGAAAATAAATATCAATAACTTTCAAAGGATTTAAATCATACAAAGTATGCTCTCTAACCACAAAGCAACTAATTTTAAATCAATTTTTAAAATCTAGAAATGCCCCAAATGTTTGAAAATAGTGCATTATACTTCTAAATACCAATGAGCCAAAGAAGAAATCACAAGGGAATTAGAAAATGTTTCAAATTGAATAATAATGTAAATCTAACATACCATGTTAGATTATATGAAGTGTATGAGATGCAGCTAAAGCAGTGCTTAGAGGGAAAACTATTGTTTTATTTTAAATGCTTCTATGATAAAAGAAGAAAGTTTGAAATTAGTGATCTAGATTTTCACCTTAAGAATCTTGAAAGCAATAAGAAATTTAAACCCAAGGTAAGCAGGAGAAAATCATAAAGATCAAATCAGAAATAAATAAAATGAAAAACAAACAGTAGAAAAATTGACAAAATCAAAAGGTTTTTTTCTTTAAAAATATTAGTAAAATCTATTCATCCCTAACATGACTGAACAATACAGAGGGAAAAAAACACAAATTGCCAAATTGACAATTTCTGTTAGGGAGACATAACTTTACCCTGTGACCTAGAAATTCTACTCCTAGATATTTACCCAAGTAAAATTAAAATATATTTCCACAAAAAGACTTATACAAAAATGATAATAGCAGTGTTATTCATAATAGCCAAGATCTGGAAATAATCCCAAAAATCCATTAACAGGAGAATGGATTGACAATATGTGTATAAAGAAATGGCAATAAATAAGAATGAACAACTATATGCAAAATAACATAGACAGGGGCACCTGGGTTGCTCAGTTGGTTAAGTGTCCAACTCTTGGGGTCAGCTCAGGTCATGATCTCCCGGGTCATGAGATTGAGCCCTGCATCAGGCTCGGTGCTCAGTGGGGAGTCTGCTTGAAGATTCTCTCCTTTTGCCCCTCTCCCCCACTCACACTCACTCTCTCTCTCTTTCTGTCTCTCAAATAAATAAATAAATCTTTTTAAAAAAATAACATAATAACATAGAGTTCAAAAACAATAAGCAAAGCAAAATAAACCAGATACAAAACAGTGTATACTACATGACTCTATTTGCAGAAAGTACAAAAATAGGCAAAAAGTAAGCTATGTGCAAATCATATATCCAATAAGGGGTTAATATCCAAAGTATATAAGAAACTCTTGCAACTCAAAAGATATATATATATATATCTCAAAATATATATGTATATATATTTCACACTTAAAAAATGGACCAAGGACCTGAATAGACATTCTTTCCAAAGAAGACATACAAATGGCCAATAGGTACATGAAAAGATGCTCAACATCACTAATTATCAGGGAACTGCAAATCAAAACCACAATGAGATATCACCTCATAGCTATTAGAATGACTATTAACAACAACAACAAAAAAAATAGAAGCTAACAAGTATTGTTGAGGATGCAGAGAAAAGCTAACCCATTTACATTGCTGGTAGGAATGTAAATTGGTATAGCTATCACAGAAAACAGTATGGAGGTTCCTCAAAAAATTAAAAATAGAACAATACCACTTCTAGACATATAACCAAAGGAAATGAAATCATTATCTCAAAGAGATACCTGCATCCCCATGTTCATTGCACCATTGTTCAAAATCACCAAGATATGGAAACAACCTAAGTGTCCATCCACAGATGAATGGATTAAAAAAATGTGATATTTACATTTACACACACACACACATACACACACAAAATGGAATATTATTTAGCCTTAAAGAGAAGGAAATCCTGCCATTTGCAACAACATGAGTGAACCTGGAGGGCATTATGTTAAATGAAATAAGCCAGACAGAGAAAAACAAATACTGAATCATATCATTTACATGTGGAATCTAAAAAAAAAAAATTAAGTTGAACTAATGGAAGCAGAGTAGAAGGGTAGTTGTCAGGGGCTGGGAAAGTAATGGAGTGGGGGAAGGGAGATACTGATCAAATGATATAAACTTTCAGTTTTAAGATGAATAAGTTCTTAGCATCTAATGTACAGCATGGTAACTATAGTTGATAATAATTTATTGAATACTTGAAACTTGCTAAGAGACTAGATCTTGAAAGTTCTCACCAAAAAAAAAAAAAAAGAAAGAAAAAGAAGTGTGTGAGGTGATACATTAATTGACTTGATTGTTGTAATCATTTCACTATGTATATGTATTTCAAATCATCACATCGTACCTTTAAATATGTTACAATTTTGTCAATTATATGTCAATAAAGCAGAGAAGCAGGGGGGAGAAGCTAACAATATTCCACTTTACTAACATCTGCTTCTTCTCTAGATTGTAAACTTTGAGAAGGCAAGAGTCATGTTTATCTCATCTTAATATCCTTCAGTGGATATGAATCAAAATGAGTTGAATATCCTGGAAGGATCTAGGGGCATCTATCAGTCAGTCATTAGAGGTAGGCATGATCCTATAATGTGATGGAAAAAAAAACACACTTCGAAATAAGAAGACCCAGGGTCAAATCTGCACTGCTTTTTTACGAAGTTGCTTAACCTTTCTGAAATCTGGTTGCCTCATTTGTGAAATTATGGGCGATGCACCTAATTCATAGAGCTTTGTTGGGATTAATGAAACAGTGTCAGCACAGTGCTTGGTAATAGGATCCAGTCCATGAGAATGTCTAGTAAACCTCTATAGATAACAGTTTCCTTGTGTTTTGAGTAAGATGATCTCTGAGGTCCCCCTTAGTTTTATGAGTCCTTGAATCTATGAGCATTCAGTCAGTCAACAAAGACATTCATTTCTGTGCTGAAGCCTGAAGATACAAAAGGAATAAAACATATTTTCTGACTCTCAAGGAAATTATGGTCCAATGGAAAGGGCAAAATAGTAAATGCTGGCATAGAGGTAGAGAAAAGGTGGCAATGAGAGACAATAAAGACAATGAGAGGTATGCTGTTCCACCCTTGTGTCAACAGTCTCATTTTATGGGTTAACTAGAACAAGCCTATGACACAACTAGTGGAAGGGCAAGACTGGGTCCAGTCCTAACTTCTGGCTCTAATGGGTCCTGAGATCTAACCCGACTCTATGGCTCATGCATCCGCTTGACATTTGCTGCAATATACCACCCTTGGTTACATCTGCAAAGGTAACCCAAGTTTATAGAAGCCGATTATTGGCCAAAAAGCCCTGCAGGGTTTTGTATGGACGGATGAGCTGCAAACAGCACTGTCTGTCAAAACACATTTACACACAAAAAGTAGAGAAAAGGTCATTATGGGAAAGATTAATGTTGATTTTCCTGGTTTTACTTGGGTTTAAAAGTAGAAGCTCAACTCTTCATTAACACAGGTGATTAAGCTGATTACACCCTTATAACCCGTAATCGGTCAGACGGCTTGATTAGACTAATTTATTGTCATTACTCTGCCACGCGTTTCTTACACGAAGCACCCAAAAGAGGAGAGTTTGTTTGTAAGGCCACAATCCCTCATCAGAAATTCTCAGTGTCAGATGGTTTTGAGAGTCAGAAATTTTGGGGCTTCAGAAAGGTAATTTGGTACATATACCTTTCAGTAGATAACACTCCTATCAGGGTCTGGGCGGGCACTCTGCAATCAAACAGCAAATCACATGAATTGTCACATTAAGCAGGATAAATAAAGATGATGAAGAGCCTTATGTCCACTCCAACCAGGTTTTGCAGCCAAATGAGTTGAGGTCAGCTCAGGTTTTGCCACCTGAAACGAAACACTTTGGATTCTCAGAGCTTTTAGGATTTTAGAGTTATGAATAAGGAATTATGGACTGTATTAAATTTTGTAGAGAGCAACTGGCTAATTCTTACCTAAAACCTCCATTGATATATCTAGGTTATGCACAGGATCAACAGCCAGAATTACGATCAGAACTCTTTTTCACTGAATGCTGTGGGCACTTGCAGAGAAGGAAAGAAGGCTATCTGTACAACAGCTTGCCCTCCTGCCCACAGCACACAAAGCTAATTAGCCACTGCCTCTTCTGAGTCTGGAGCAGGGGGGTTGGCAAATTATGGCCAGTGGGTCAAATCCAGCTACTACTCATTTTTGTAAATAAAGTTTTATTGGAACATAGCCATGCCCTTTGGTTTACCTATTACTTTTATGCTACCACAGCAAAATTTAGTAGGGACAACAGAGACTATATGGCTTTAAAAAATCTAAAATATTTACCGTATGGTCATTTAAAAACTTTTTTTGCTGGCCCCTGGTCTTGAGGTAGTCTCATGATCCTTGCCCAAGTGCTCTAGTTACCACCAATAGATTAGAGGGGACAGTTGAGGTGAAACCTATTTCTATCCCCGGCATAGTGGGTCAAAATTATTCACAGCAGCCTCCACTAGTATATTATGTGCAATTTCCCTGTTTAAAGGGATGAAATGGGGTGCCTGGGTGGCTCAGTCAGTTAAGCATCTGACTTTAGCTCAGGTCATGATCTCAGGGCCCTGGGATCGATCCCCATGTCACGCTCCATGCTCAGCAGAAAGTCTGCTTCTCCCTCTCCCTCTCCTTTTGCCCCTCCCCCCACTCATGCGCTCACGCTCTTTCTCTTGCTCTCTCTCAGTAAATAAATAAAATCTTTAAAAAAATAAATAAAATGAAGAGATGCAATGATTCCAACTATTTCAGGGTTCATTAATACTAATCATTATACTGTATACTTCTATGGCATAATATACACAAATATCTCAAGTCCCCCTAGCCATATTTAGAATTGTTTCCATTTTAAACAAGAAGAGAAATATAGGACGAGAAAGGTTAGTTTTTATCAGAAAAGACTGGCACAGATCCATTTCAACTGGGTATTTAAAAATAAGAAAAATGATGATTCTGATTTTTCTCCCACAGCTTATCTTAGTATGGTAGCCTATTACTCTAAGGTGGGTGTACAAGCTGAGCAATAGAGGAAATAGTCCTAGCTTTAGACTCACCTCAAAGTGAGGCATGAATTATCTTGACAAAATATAGCTCAACATCAGTGGTTAATAGCTGGCCTATTCAAGTTTGTGTCAACACGAAAGAGCTTTTTATCTTCTCTCTGTTTTTATTCAATGTAACACCACAGTGGGAACCTGTAGGGTTAATTACAACCTAATGAATGAAAGGATGTTCTTCACATAACCTGGAGCTATTTCCACACATAATTCACTCCTGAAGGCCACTCTGCTGACTGGCCATCCACTAACCAACACAAATGCCAATACTTGGAGAAATACGATGCCTTCCCTGAAAGACTATGTACACAGCCTTCCCACTCACTGTGTGCAGAATTCTGTGCAGCCACTGTGGAGAATTTCTGGAAGTATAACCCTTTCCTCTTGGCCCCAGGATCTTACAACTTAATTGGGAAAGTAAAGCACACACTCATAAAAATTAAGCAATCATAAAGAGCTAATTTGTGGTAACAAGAGGTAATTTGTGGTCATTTGCCAAACTTCAGCCCAACTTTTCAAACACTTCGGCATGAATTACACTGCAGCAAGAGTTCAAAACTGTCTGGAAAATCCTTCTCATCTAATATCATTAATGCATGCTTCAAACAGTGAGATTTCTATTTATTTTGACAACTATTCCCAGTGTCAGGATGTAGCAAGCAAGTATGAAAAGATGAGTAGACAGGAACTTGACAACCTAATGGTATAATATGAATTTTGAAAATATTTATGGGAGAATTTTTTATCCTATTTACTATACATTCTCACAGAGAATCTTGGAGTCTCTGAATGTTATAGTTTGAGGCAGTTTAAGTGTAGGAAATACCACACCTTCACTTTTAAATGTGGAAATGAAGAACTAGAGATTTCTGGTGGCTTTCCCAACATCAGTGGCAACCTAGCCTGGATTGCTGGTCTTCTAACTCCAAACTGGGTAGGGGGTGACAGGAAGGGTGGGTTACAATAGCCTGGATCGTGTAATATTGCAATAATCTTCCTGGTAGGGAAAGGCCCTGGGTAGATCCAGGAGGTCTGCAGAAAATTCAAGATAAGAGCGAAGGCTAGCTGGGGCTCTCAGGTCATAGGGCAGCTAACACTATTTTGAGGGCAGAGCATCTGCAACCAATTCCAACTTCCAAAGTAGGATAGAACAATAGTGGACAGGCTACAAAGCAGAGCCTGGATTCGTGGCTCCCTTTTCTATGGACAGAACTTAAAAAAAAAAAAATTTCCTTATCACGGAGAGAAGTGTCGTTCCCCAACAGGTACCAGTATATAGAGTGACCAACCACATCAGCTTTCCCAAAACTCTCCCAATTTGGCACTGAAAGTCCTATATCCTGAGAAACCCAGCAGTCCCAGGCAAACCGAGATGGTTGGTCACCCTAGAAGGGGAGCATGGTGCCCACACAATAGAGACACTCATTAGGTTTGGACCTGGACAGACTACCACTCTGTAACAGTCTTCTCTGATGTTGAGTGCATACAGGAAGGTCCCCTACCCTATAGACCCTAAAATTGATTACTCCTCCATTAAGGTGTTTAAGCTTCTGACTAAAAAACTATCACTAAACAACCAGTCCACATCAGGGCAGAGTCAGACAAGTTGGCCAAATCACACAAGAAAACACTCTCTTTTGGAATAATCTTTTCATGACTCGACCTGGGATTTATTTTTTCAAAAACCTATTTAACATGGAAGAGGAAGATAGCTCTGTCTCTATGTCTACTATTTCTTGCTTAAATGGTACCTTTGTCAAAATGTGTGTGATTACAGAGTGACAAGCACAATGTAAGTCCTTATAGGTACTTTTTCCTTAAAGTTACTCAATATCTCAAATAAAAACTTTATTTTTGGCAAAGTGCTTTTAAGAAGAGGATTTTGAGGCAAAAGTATCGAATGTACAGGTAAGAACAATTCAGTTCTGTGTTCTGCAAGGCTGGCCTCTTTCCACAGCAAATCCTTCCTGGGGCCATCCCCATCTCTATCAGTCTGTGCTGAGGAAACAAACCAATTTGGATACTGGCTTAAACCCAATATCACCACAGAGGAAACTCTTCTGCCCTGAAAAAAAAAAAAAAAAAGACCCGGCATGCCAAAGCCAAATGTAAATGGCAAATGGCATTTGGCTCATACACTCTTTGTGGTTGACAGTACAAGTTGGTCTAGGTAAGAATTCTGGTCCCACCTCTGCAACCATCTGTGTGATCAGGAGGAAGTCATTTGACCTGCTTTAGTTTGGGCTTTTATAAGGCAAGATCGCTCAACTAGACTGATCTCTAGCTTCTTCTTAGCCACAAAAACCACTGAAGGTATTTCTATAGCTTTGCTTTAATTCATATGATCAAGATTCAGCTTACTTATTCATGCAGACAATATTAGAGTGTCCCTCTTTCTACGTGGTAACTAGGCCTTGTGCTGGGTGTCGTGTACGTTGGTAAATAAGCAACAAGACCCCTGCCCTCAGAGTTCACAGTCTGTAGGAAAAAGACAATAAACAAGAACACAAACAAGGTATGAGTATGAATTAAAGTGGCCACAGCCAGCACATGAAAGGGGAATAACAAGGAGTTCAAGGAGTGCCCCATCTGATGATTTCCATTTTTCCAACGAGGTGTGAGGTAAAGTCACCAACTAAATATGCACCAGAGAGAGGTAGGATGGAAGATGTGAGAGAGAAAAAGCATAAAATAGTCATCTCATAAGGGGACAGGGAGCTTGCAAAGAAGTGTGACCAGATGGCCAGGCAGTATTAGGAACCCTCCTGAGGTCTGAGATCAAAAATTTAAGAGAGACCCAGTCTACTCAGTTATGGTTTCTTCTGACTAGGCTCCACAGCTCAGATGTAAGCAGAATAAAGCAGAGAGCTAGGTTCATCAGGGCAGTGGTTCTCAGCCCTGCCTGGGTATTAGAACCACTTAGGAGCTTACAAAAATAAAAATACTGAGACCCAGGCTCCTCCTGCAGAGACTGATTCAGTTGCTCTGCAGTGGGGCCCAGGCATGGGTAATTTTGAAGGCTCTTTGGTATGGTTAAAGTGCTTTGGTTAAGCAGATGTCTACAAGACAGTCATACTGATTGAGTAAGGAACCTATACTGGACAAAACATGAATGGAAGCCAAGAGGGAGTTAATGAAATTAGGGGGTTCAGTGGACCACAATGAGGTCAAGGAATAATTATTCTTGGGGTTCCTTGAACAGTTAACTAGAAGGATAAAAGCCTTTAGTAGGAGCATGGTATTACCATTTCATATATTTAAGGGATTTTTTTTAAAGATTTTATTTATTTATTTGACAGAGAGAGAGACAGCAAAAGAGGGAACACAAGCAGGGGGAGTGGGAGAGGGAGAAGCAGGCTTCCCCCTGAGCAGGGAGCCCGATGCAGAGCTCCATCCCAGGACCCTGGGATGATGATCTGAGCTGAAGGCAGACGTTTAATGACTAAGCCACCCAGGCGCCCCTTAAGGGATTTTTTTTAAGTTGTTATGGTGAAGGAATCTAAGATGTGGCCATGGGAGTGGGTGGCTAGCCAATACAGAAAAAAGCAAAATACTACAGATGAGAAGGTCAAGGAACTGAGAGGCCAGGATATGGTGTAGACCATCTACCTATAAGCTGAGATTGCCAAGAATTATCACAACAGTTGGGGTGTATCAGAGGACTCTGAACCAGGAATTAGGTCCACAATAAATGATTAGGGCCAGCAGAGCTGGGGGAATCTAGAAAGTCAGGCTGGGACAGAGGGTCTCCAGGGGGCCAGAAGGCCTGAACCAGGCAGTTAACAGGCCTCAGACAAATGGGCTGAGGTCAGGGTCTAAGCTGAGGAAGAAGGTAGGATTTATATGTCCAGTCCCAGCAACCCGCCCCCCCACTCCAGACTCGCTGAGCCAGAGACACACTCAACATCCACATTGACGTCTAGCAGCATCTCAGCTGAACATGTCCAGAAATGAGCTCCAGATGACCCCCTCCTCGCCTGTTCCTGCAAAGCCTTCCCAGCTCAGTTATAGGCACTTTTATCCTTCCCATCACTCAGAACAACTACTACATTGACTCTTCTCTTTCTCTCACTTCCCACCTCCACTTTTTTCGCACCCCACTGCCAGCCAGCATTGTTGCTCTTTTAGGCACAGCCACAGACTCCAAATTACTCCCCTCACTTTTGCTCTTAGACCCCTACCATCTGTTCTTAACCCAGCAACCAGAGTGGTTCTTTTAAAATAAAGCCTCATAATAGTCATGGACATTTACAACCTTGGCTGCTGAGGGTCCCCACCAACACTGAACCTAGCAAACTGAGCTTCCCAGAGTCCCTGATGATGCATCTCTTTCCCAGGGGTGGAACTGTTGTTATGGTGAGACCTGCCCCCAGTTACTGCCCTGCCCCACTCTCTGGTATTGGGATGCCGCAGTGCCTCACCATCTATAGGACTGCAGCTGCCACTGCTCTGTGCATTGCCCCATAGGTTCTGATATGTAGCTTCAACGGGCCATCACCAAGGCCATGCTGTTGATGCTTTGTGACTGTCCCCTGCAGTGAGTCAGGATTTTAACCTACCATCCCCAGGGTCTGCTGCTACTGCACCTTGTTTCCTAAGCCCAAACCACCAGTGTACTCCATCATCCCAAGCCCATGCTGCTAATGCGCCCCTGTCCTCTGGAGCCTCAGTCTTTGCAGTAAGTACCAGAGACCCAGGCCCCAGTTTCATGAAAGATCCACATATTCCCACACCTCAGACACTGGTGCCAGCAAGTGCAGGCACTGTGGTAGTTCTGAGTGCATCTGACCCCAGGACCCTGGCTCTGCTGCCACTTTGAGTGCAAACATACGAGATCTGGAGCCAAGAGGGATCCCCTCTGCTAGAACTTTCTCCCACAGGCAAAGAAGGAGAACAGGAGGACCCCAGCAAGGTTCACCTTTGAGGACCCCAATAGCCCTAGCTACCACTGTTGCTCTTGGGATCTCTGCAATCTTGGCCACAGAAGAATCCCCAGTCTTCATTGACATTGACCTGAGCTGATGGAGCTGCCTGGAGACTATACTATGTGTCCTCCTGGGAACCAAAGATGCTACAATCCACATACTTGGCACCTTCACTCTCCACATTCAGGTGTCTTTCTATACCAAGGCCATTTCAAAAAGCCCGGAAGAGGTGACAGCTCCCCCAAATGCACAGACATCAATGCAAAGCCATTGGAAACACAAAAAAAAGTGAGGAAACATAGCACCACCAAAAGAACACAATAAACTTTTAGTTACTGACCCCAAAAAATAGAGATCTGAAAAAGAATTCAAAATAATTATTTTAAGGAATCTCAGTGTGATTCAAGGGAACACAGATAGACAACTCAATGAACTCAAGAAAACTGTGTGAATAAAACAAGAAGTTCAACAGAAGGATAAAAATCATTTAAAAAAAGAAAGAACCAAACAGAAATTCTGGAGCTAAAGAAATACAATGAATGAAATTAAGAATTTAATATACAGCTTCAATAGCAGGCTCAATCAAGTAGAAGAAAGAATCTGTAAAACTGAACACAGGTATCTTGATATTATCCAGTCAGAGGAGAAAAAAAGAAATTAAAAGAATTAAAAAGAGTGGGGGAAAAAGCCTATGCTGCTTATGGGATAACACCAAGCAAAACAGAATTCACATTCTGAAAGTCCCAGAAGAAAGAAAGAAGAAAGAAAAGAAAGAAAGAAAGAAAGAAAGAAAGAAAGAAAGAAAGAAAGAAAGAAAGAAAGAAAGAAAGAAAGAAAGAAAAAAGAAAAAAGAAAGAAAGAATTATTTAAGGAAACAATGGCTGAAATTTCCCAAATCTGGGGATAAATATAACCACTAAAATATACTTTGGGGAAGCTTAAAATTCCCCAAACATTTTCTTTTTTTTTTTTTAAGATTTTATTTATTCACTTGAGACAGAGAGGGAGAGAGAGAGCATGAGCAGGGAGAGAGGCAGAAGGAGAGGGAGAAGCAGGCTCCCCGCTGAGCCAGGAGCCTGATGTGGGGCTCGATCCCAGGACCCTGGGATCATGACCTGAGCTGAAGGCAGACGCTTAACCATCTGAGCTACCCAGGCGCCCCTCCCCAAACATTTTCAACCCAAAGAGATCTTCATCAAGACATATTATAATCAAACTCTCTAAAATCAAAGATAAAGAGAATTTTTAAAGAAGCAAGAAAAAAAGACTCATCAAATACAAAGGAACCCCAATAAAACTATCAGCAGAAACCCTGCACAGCAAGGGAAACAATCAACAAAACTAAAAGACAACTTACTGAATGGGAGAAGATATTTGCAAATGACATCTCTGACAAAGGGTTACTATCCAAAATATATAAAGAACTTGTACAATGCAACACCAAAAAAAAAACAAATAATCCAATTAAAAATGGGCAGAAGACATGAACAGACATTTCTTTAAAGAAGACATACAGAGGGCCAACAGACATGTGAAAAGATACTCAACATCCCTCATCATCAGGGAACTGCAAATCAAAACTACAATGACATATCACTTCATAACTGTCAGAATGGCTAAAATTAAAAACACAAGAAACAACAAATGTTGGAGACAGTGTGGAGAAATAGGAACCCTCATGCACTGTTGGTGGAAGTGCAAACTGGAGCAGTCCCTGTAGAAAACAGTATGGAGTTTCCTCAAAAAGTTAAAAATGGCACTACCCTACAATCCAGTAATTGCCCTACTGGGTATTTAACCCAAAAATACAAAAACACTAATTCAAAGGGATACATGCACCCCTATGTCTATTGCAGCATTATTTACAATAGCCAAATTATGGAAGCAGTCCACATGTCCATTGAATGAGGAATGGATAAAGAAGATGTGCTATAGATATACAATGAAATATTCAGCCATAAAAAAGAATGAAATTTTACCATGTGCAACAACATGGTTGGAGCTAGAGAGTATAATGCTAAGCAAAATAAGCCAGTCAGAGAAAGAATACCATACGATTTCACACCTATGTAGAATTTAAGAAACAAAACAAACAAGTAAAGGAAAGAGAGAGAGAGAGAGAGATAAACCAAGAAACAGACTCTTAACTATAGAGAACAAACTGATGGTTACCAGAGGGGAGGCAGGTGGAGGATGAGTGACATAGATGAAGGGGATTAAACAGGACACTTATCATGATGAACATTGGGTAATGTATAGAATTGTTGAATCACTATATTGTACATCTGAAACTAATACAAAACTGTATGTTAACTATACTGGAATTAAAATTAAAACTTAAGGGACGCCTGGGTGGCTCAGTCGGTTAAGCGTCTGCCTTCAGCTCGGGTCATGATCCCAGGGTCCTGGGATCGAGTCCCACATCGGGCTCCCTGCTCCACGGGGAGCCTGCTTCTCCCTCTGCCTCTGCCTCTCTCTCTCTATCTCTCATGAATAAATAAATAAAATCTTAAAAAAAAATTAAATTAAATTAAATTAAATTAAATTAAATTAAAACTTAATAAACAATAAACTACTTAAATTAAAAAAAAAAAAAGACTATCATCAGAAACCTTTCTGGACAGGAGAGAATGAGATGACACCTTCAAAGTGCTCAAAGAAAAAAAACCTGCAAAGCAAAAATATGCTGCCCAGCAAAGTTATCCTTCAGAAATAAGAGAAGGAGGGGCACCTGGGTGGCTCAGTCTGTTAAAAGTCTGCCTTTGGCTCAGGTCACAATCCCAGGGTCCTGGGATTGAGTCCTGCAGCAGGCTCCCTGCTCAGAAGGGAGTCTGCTTTTCCCTCTTCCTCTGCTGCTCTCTCTCTCTCTCTCTGTCAAATAAATAAAATCTTTTAAAAAGAGAGAGAGAGAAATAAAAGAGAGATAAAGATTTTCCCAGACAAAGAAAAGTTGAGGGAATTTACCACAAAACCTACTTTATAAGAAATGCTAAAGGAAGTTCTTCACACTGAAATGAAAGTATGCTAATTAGTAATATAAAAACATATGAAAGCATAAAATTCACTAGTAAAAGTAAATATACAGTCAAATTCAAAATATCCTAATACTGCAATGGTGTATGTAAATCTATTTGAACCCTAGCATATAAGTTAAAAGATAAAAGTGTTCAAAATAACTATAGCTACAATATTTTGTTAATGGATACATAACATAAAAAGATGTAAATTGTGACACCAACAACATCAAATGGGGACACAAGTAAATGTGTAGAACTTTCTTGAGCAATTGAAGCTAAGTTGTTATCAGTTTTAAATAGGCTGTTATAAATTAAGATATTATTATGAAAGTATCATGGTAATCACAAAGTAAAAGCCTATAATAAATACACAAATGATAAAGAGAAAATAATCTTAGCATATCACTACAAAAAACCATCAATTCAAAAAGAAAATAGCAAGAGAGAAAGAATCAAAAATTAATCAGAAAGAAATTAACAAAATGGTGCTAGCAAGTCCTTACATATCAATAATTACTCTAAATGTAAATGGTTTAAATTATCTAATTAAAAGACATAGAGTGACTAAATGGATTTAAAAAAAACAAAACCCAAGTATATGCTGCGTGCAAGAGACATACTTACGCTTTAAGGGTACCCATAAGGTAGAAGTGAAAGGATGGAAAAAGGTATTCCATACAAATGGAAACCAAAAGAGAGCAGGGGTAGCTATACTTATATCAAGCAAAGTAGACTTTAAGTCAAAAGCTGTAACAAGAGACAGAGAAGGCCATTGTATAATGATAAAGGGGTCAATTCATCAAGAGGATATAATGATTATAAATATATATGTACCCAATATCAGAGCACCTAAATATATTAAACAATTATTAACAGATCTGAAGGCAGAAATAGTCATCAATGCAATAATAGTAAGGGATTTTAATACTCTTCTTTCAACAATGGGTAGATCATTCAGACAGAAAATCAATAAGGAAATAATGGACTTGAACTATACTTCAGACCAAATGGACCTAACACAAATACAGAACATTCCATCCATCAGCAAAAGAATGTACATTCTTCTCAAGCACACACAAAAC
Organism: Mirounga leonina; assembly: GCF_011800145.1. Lineage (NCBI taxonomy): Eukaryota > Metazoa > Chordata > Mammalia > Carnivora > Phocidae > Mirounga > Mirounga leonina. The sequence goes on from NW_023270816.1 coordinate 511,333, forward strand.
ATTCTCCAGATCACATGTTGGGTCAAAAAAAAGTCTTAAAAAATTAAGAAGATCAACATCATATCAAGTATATTTTCCAACAAAAATAGTATGAAACTAGAAATCAATAAGGAAAAAAAACCTGGAAATCTCACAAATATAGGGAAATTAAACAACATACTACTGAACAACCAATGGGACAAAGAAATGAAAAGAGATTAAAAATAGCTTGAGATAAACAAAAATGGAAATACAATATATCAAAACTTAATGGTAAGTTTTTAGAAAAGCAGTTCTAAAAGAGAGGTTTATACTGATAAACACCTATATTAAGAAAAAAGATCTCAGGGCGCCTGGGTGGCTCAGTTGGTTAAGCGACTGCCTTCGGCTCAGGTCATGATCCCAGGGTCCTAGGATCGAGTCCCACATTGGGCTCCCGGCTCAGCGGGAAGCCTGCTTCTCCCTCTCCCACTCCCCCTGCTTGTGTTCCTGCTTTCGCTGTCTCTGTCAAATAAATAAATAAAATCTTAAAAAAAAAAAAAAAAGATCTCAGATAAACAACTTAAACTTACACCTAAGGAACTAGAAAAAGAAAAACAAACTAAGCCTCAAGTTTGCAGAAGAAAGGAACTAATAAAAATTAGAGCATAAATAAATTACATAGGGACCAGAAAGACAATAGAAAAGATCAACAAAACTGAGAGTTGTTTTCTTAAAGAGATAAACAAAATTGACAAACCTTTAGTTAGACTAAATAAGAAAAAAGAGAAATGACTTAAATTAATAAAATCATAAACAAAAAAGGAGGTATTTCAACTGATACCACAGAAATACAAAGAATCAGAAAACTACTATAAACAAACACATGCAAATTAAATAACTTACAGGAAATGGATAATTCCTAGAAACCTACA
>NW_023270816.1:512235-685907 GCF_011800145.1 Mirounga leonina
TGTAGGTTTCTAGGAATTATCCATTTCCTGTAAGTTATTTAATTTGCATGTGTTTGTTTATAGTAGTTTTCTGATTCTTTGTATTTCTGTGGTATCAGTTGAAATATCTCCTTTTTTGTTCATGATTTTATTAATTTAAGTCATTTCTCTTTTTTCTTATTTAGTCTAACTAAAGGTTTGTCAATTTTGTTTATCTCTCTAAGAAAACAGCTCTCAGTTTTGTTGATCTTTTCTATTGTCTTTCTGGTCCCTATGTAATTTATTTATGCTCTAATTTTTATTAGTTCCTTTCTTCTGCAAACTTGAGGCTTAGTTTTTCTTTTTCTAGTTCCTTAGGTGTAAGTTTAAGTTGTTTATCTGAGATCTTTTTTCTTAATATAGGTGTTTATCACTATAAACCTCTCTTTTAGAACTGCTTTTCTAAAAACTGATGCACTTGTCTCATAGCCTTTATCACCAACTAATTATTGATGCTAAAATTATATCACATAATATATGTAACATATTAATTATACTTATTTATCATGTTTACAGTCTGTATTACCACTCTACAACTAAACAGCATGAGGGCAGGGATTTTGTCTGATTTGCTCACTGCTATATTTCCTATGCTTAGAACAGTGCCAGATATGGGGCACCTGGGTGGTTCAGTCGTTAAGTGTCTGCCTTTGGCTCAGGTCATGATCCCAGGGTCCTGGGATAGAGCCCTGCATCAGGCTCCCTGCTCAGTGGGGAGGGAGCCTGCTTCTCCCTCTCTCTATACCCCTCCACCCTGCTCGTGCTCTCTCACACTATCTCTTTCTCTCTCTCTCAAATAAATAAATAAAATCTTTAAAAAACAAAAAACAGTGCCAGACACATAGGAGATACTCAACACATACTTCTTAAACAGATGAACAAAAAAATGCCTGAGTGTGACCACTTAAAGACATGAATTTGTGTCTAGGGTTGACCCAAAGCATGTCAGATCTGAATTTTTATTGGGGATAAGGAGACTTAGGTCAAAGAGCATGAGGTAGAGCCAGAATTATAATAAAAACATTCAATCCTTGACTAGAGAGTGTGACTTTATTCTGCCACCCACCAGTTGAGAGAATGAAGAATATTAATGTGAACTTATGCCTCCATCTCTGAGGCAGACAATGTGGGTGGGAGGTAAAAGAAATAAGGCAGGGACTAATGCAGGATTCTCTTCTACAAAAAATGCTAAACCATTTGCAAGCATAATGTTGTGCCGGATGCTTCAGTTGAGCGAGAGATGGTCATGTGAATGTTATGGTTTGCTGGATAAAATATGGTCTCAAAACATGAGTCAGAGTCCCCTGGAAAGTCTGGAATTTCTAATAATTAAGTTTCCTTAGTGCAATAAAGAAAAAACAACAACACGATCTCATCTCTCCTTATAAGCAGCTATGTTTTCCAGGGTAACAAAACTCAAAATTTCTCTTAAAAAGATTTTACTGGATGAGATAAAAGAAGGCTCATGCTCATCTGCATTTCCCTGCCTAATGTCATCATTATAGCTTGGTTATAATCTTTGAACAACCCCCTCCATTCAGGATTTGTTGACATTATTTAAGCTTGAAAAAATATATTTTTTAAAAGTCAAAGAGTTCAGAAACCAAGCCCCCTGCATGATTAAGGTTTTTATTACAACCAAAATGATGTGAGTGATAACAGTTCATCCCTTGGGATTACATGTCCAAAAGAGCAAATCCATACCTCAAATTGGTTCTTGATCTCTAGTCTATAAGAGACAAGCCAAAGTTTAAATACAGCAGAGAAGCTTCAGTACAACCCAGGCTCAGATACAGAAATGACGCATTGGCCCAGCCCTTCTGGAGAAAGCAGTTTTGGGGAAGAAGAGAAAAAGAATTATGGGTTTAGGGGCGTGTTTGTGTGTGTGTGTGTGTGTGTGTGTGATAAGAAGCACTTATATAGGCATACCATATTATGGATTTGGTTCCAGACCACCGCAGTAAAGCAAATATCTCAATAAAGCAAGTCAAATGAATTTTCTGGTGTCCCTGTGCATAGCAAAGTTATGTTTATACTATATACTATAATATAGTCTATTATAAGACTATTAGGTGTGCAATAGCATTATATCTAAAAAAAGTACATTCCTTAGTTTAAAAATACTTTGACTCTTCCTTTCATGAACAATTTCCCTGTAGTTTGTGATGTTATTTGACAGCATTTAACCCATAGTAGAATTTCTTTCAAAGTTGGGGTCAGAGGCACCTGGTGGCTCAGTTGGTTAAGTGTCCAACTCTTGGTTTTGGCTCAGGTCATGATCTCAGGGTCATGGGATTGAGCCCCACATCAGGCTCTGTGCTCAGGAGGGAGTCTGCTTAGGATTCTCCCTCTGCTGCTCCTTCTCTCTCTCAAATTAATAAATAAATCTTTTTTTAAAGAGGAAAAACAAAATTAGGGTTGATCCTCTCAAACCCTGCCACTCTTTATCAAACCATCATGAGATGGCAGCAATTCGATCACATCTTCAGGTTCCACTTCTTTTTTTCTTTTTTTTTTAAGATTTTATCTACTTATTTGACAGAGAGAGAGCATAAGCAGAGGGAGCGGCAGGCAGGGAGAGAGGGAGAAGCAGACTCTGCTGAGTGGGGAGCCTGATGCAGGACTTGATCCCAGGACCCCGAGATCATGACCTGAGCTGAAGGCAGCGGCTTAATCACTGAGCCACCCAGGCATACCTTTAGGCTCCACTTCTAACTCTAGTTCTCTTGCTGTTTCTACCACATCTGCAGTTACTTCCTCCACTGAAGTTTTAAGCCCCTCAAAGTCATCCATGAGGGTTGGAAACAACTTCTTCCAAACTCTTGTTCATGTTGACATTTTTACCTCTTTTCATGAATCACAAATGTTCTTAATGGCATCTAGAGAATCCTTTCCAGAAGGTTTTCAATTTACTCTGCCCAGATTCCTCAGAGGAATCACTATCTATGGCAGCTACAGCCTTAAGAAATGTAGTTCTTCAATAATAAGACTTGAAAGTCAAAATCACTCTCTGATCCATGAGCTGCAGAATGGATGTTGTGTTAGCAGGCAAGAAAACAACAGTAATTTCATTGCACATCTCCATCAGAGCTCTTGGGCGACTGAGTGCATTGTCAATGAGCAGTAATATTTTAAAAGAAACCTTTTTTGCTGAGCAGCAGATCCCAACAGTGGGCTTAAAATATTCAGTAAACCATGTTGTGAACAGATGTGATGTCATCCAGGCTTTGTTGTTCCATGTATAGAGCACAGACAAAGTCGCTTTAGCATAATTCTTAAGGGCCCTGGAATTTTTGGAATGGTAGATGAACACTGGCTTCAACTTAAAGCCACCAGCACTAGCTCCTAACAAAAGAGTCAGCCTATCATTTGAAGCTTTGAAGGCAGGCATTGACTTCTCTTCTCTAGCTATGAAAGTCCTGGATGGCATCTTCTTCCAATAGAAGGCTGTTCCATCTACATTATAAACCCATTGTTTATAGGTCTAGCTACCTTCATGAACTATCTTAGCTGGATCTTCTGGAGAACTTGCTGCAGCTTCTATCAGGACTTACTGCTTCATCTTGCACTTATATGTCATGGAGACAGCTTCCTTCCTTAAACTTCATGAACCCACCTCTGCTAGCTTCAGACTTTCCTTCTGCAGCTTCCTCACCTCTCTTAGCCTTCACAGAAGTGAATAGAGTTAGGGCCTTGCTCTGGATCAGCCTTTGGCTTAAGGGAATGTTGTGGCTGGTTTGATCTTCTACCCAGACCACTAAACCTTTCTCCATATCAGCAATAAGACTAATTTGCTTTTTTATCATTCATGTATTCACTGGAGTAGCATTTTCACTTCCTTCAAGAACTTTTCCTTTGCATTCACCACTTGGCTTTTGGCCTATCTTGGCTTTCAGCATGCCCTCCTCATGCTTAATCCTTTCTAGCTTTCAACTTAAGGGGAGAGATGTGTGACTCTTCCTGTCACTTGAACATTTAGAGGCCACAATAAGGCTATTAATTGGCCTAATTTCCATATTGTGTCTCAGGGAATTGGGAGGCCCAAGGAGAGGGAGAAGGATGGTAGCATGGCCAGTCAATGGAGCAGTCAAAACACATATGTTTATTGATTAAGTTTACTGTCTTATAGGGGTGCATGCACTTCATGGCACCCCAAAACAATTACAATAGTAACATCAAAAATCACTGATCACAGATCACCATAATAAATATAATAATGAAAAAGTTTGAAATATTGCAAGAATTACCAAAATGTGACGCTGGGACACAAAGTGAACAAATGTTATTAGAAAAATGGTGCCAATAAACCCGCTTGGCACAGGGTCGCCACAAACCTTCAATTGGTTTAAAAAAAAAAAAAAGTATCTGTGAAGTGAAAAAAAAGATAGTATCTGTGAAGTGAAAAAAAAGATAGTATCTGTGAAGTGAAATAAAGCAAAGCACAATGAAATAAGATATGCCTTTATAAGATTTTAGAAGCTAATGCCCATGGTAGAAATGACCTACAATTGGAGAGGCAGGGGTGAGGTGGGTAGGGTGATCAAGCAGATTATGATTAAACCACTGTAGGAGTTTCAGAGGTCCTGACAGTTCAGAAAAATCTAAAATAAAAAACATTAAAAAGAGCTAGAACGACAGCCCCAAGAGTAGAAGAAGGAGGTAAGTGATTTCCATCAGAGCCCAAGTAAATCTGTAGGGGCCTGGAATCAAGGGAAGGTACCCGTCTCCACTAGCAGGTCCCAGGATCCTGAGTCAGCTCAGATGGTCCAGAGGCTCTGAGATGCATGGCACAGATAAAACTAAGCATGAAGTTTGTTCCCCTTCAAGGAAAGATCCTGTTTTTTCCAAAATGGGATTTGGAAGTGACTGAACTAGTAACAGGGCATTCATTCATTTATTCATTCGTTCATTCATACAATTACTGAGCATCCACAACACACTATGAGTTTGGTGGTCCCAAATGAGCCATTCCTCCCAGCTCTGTGGAGCCCTCCGAAATTGATTCTGGGCTCAGCCCTGTGGCTGGCTGGGGCCTGTAGGACAGGGGCAATTATGAGATTTCTCATGCAGAGGCTCCATATGACTTATCCTCAGAGAGTTCTCTTTTGGGAGTCCCAAGCTGCTATATAAGATGTCTGCCTACCCTGGTGGAGAAATCACATAAAGGAGGAGAGGTCCTGAGATGACATGGGGAGAGGTGAGGAGCCAGTCGGGAGGGAGAACCAAGGACCCAGAAGTCTGACCACACTGGAGCCCTACTCACTGCAGCATCAGCATGTGAGTCAAAAAGATACCTCAGACATTCCAGCTTCCATGGATGGAAAGGAACAGAGACAAGACTTTGGGGGATCTTGGGAAGTGAGACCGACACAAATGTTTGTCATCAGAGGACAGACTATGGTTGGCAGTCTCCAAAGGTGGCCCCAGAAATCCTCTCCTCCTTGAGCACATGTGCCCATTCCTCATACCAGGAAACAGAGTTTAATTTCCCTCCCTTAAATGTGGCATAGCTCTGCAATTACTTTAACTAATGGAAGTCAGCATAAGTGACATTCTGGGGCTTCCAAGCCCCGGTTTTAAAGGAATTTTCAGCTTCTCCTTTCTTCTTAGAAAGTTTACTCTTGGGACAGCCCTCTCCAAGCCCAGTTTCCACACTGAATGTTCAAGTCACATGAAGAGGATACCTAGAAGGGAACCATGACAATAGGACCAAAAGCTATAGCTATGACCCCAGCTGGCAGCCATCAACTGCCAACCTTACAAATGAGTCATCCCAGCCAAAACAGCTCGAAATGACTGCAGATCCCGGCAACACCATGAAACATAGAAGTACCACCCAGCTGAGCTCGGTCAACCCAGAGAACTGTGATAAATAAAAATTGGTGTTATTTTAAGTAGCTAGGTTGTGGGGTGGTTTGTTATGCAGCTTTGTGTTTCCAAAATCATGGCAGATATTAATCTTAGGATTCAGGAATAGAAATTTTGAATTCCTGGGAATTAGAAGTTACTTAAATACTTCCACAGTCTTCATAAATTTTACTCATTATTATGGATAGCTTTAAAAGTTTTAATAAATAAGAAATATCACATTTAGTAGTATTTTCAAAGGGCTGTGGCCTATAGAGAATATCCAAACACTGGAAAATGTCAGCAAACACTATTGGGTAGTATTCAAATAAATGTAACATTTAGATCTCATAGCAAGGACTATGAGGCTATGTCTAAATAGCCTATTTAACGGTTTATTTTGCTTCCAAAACATGTTATTCTTAGAGCACTACTCATAGGATTTGTATAAAACACACTATGCATATAAACATTCCTATTTATCTTATTTTCAATAAAGATTCACCATTGGAAGCAGACAAGGCCACAAATACACAATTAAAACATGGCAACAGCTAACAAAGGATGACTGCTTAGATTGTGACCAATTTTCTCATATCTGTTCCCATCCTCATTCCTATAAATATTAACCTTCATATTTGACTCCATGTATCAATATTTTCTGCTCTTGCTTTCTACTTAACCTCAGTGGAAGCCTTAGAACCAGTAACCGTCTCTGTTGTATTAAGTGTTAATTCTTACAAAAGTATATATTTTATCCAATTTTCCAGATTTTGTAACTGATTTTTCTCAGGATTCACAATTCAGAAAAACATGTAAGTTTCCCGAGAAATGCTAAGAGAGAATTCCCACATGGAAGCACTTAGCAGTAGTAGATGACAACATCCACAATCAGCCTGAGTGTCTAGGTACTCAAACTGGTAACAAAACAAACATGGTTCCTCCAGGCACAGAGCTTACAATCGGGCAAGGGAAATGAATACTACACAAATGATCAGAGACATAACTACATGATCACATACCACCATGAGCCCCACACTGCCACTGTCCAGGTGAAGATGGGAAGCTGCCAAAGGAAAAGGTGGATTCTACTCGGACAATCTTGAAGAGAAGCCCACCAATCTTTGTACCATTGACATAGTGACTACAAAGTTACCCAGAGAAGCAACAACGTGAGCTCACTTAAGAAGACATTTTGGTTTGGGAGTTATTCCTAAAAGTGTCACTTTGTCATGAAAAACAGAAGTATGGCCACCACCCTACGCCAGTTGGAGTCAGTATTTCCAGGCCACTGCTGCCTTCCTACCAGGTGAAGGGCATGCCCAACAGAGTACCATAGTGAATCCCTTTTTTACAATGTCACTATATTTCCTCACAATTTACATCTTTTTCTTCAGGCCTATTACTTTTTCCCTATGGATATAATGCAGATCACAATTAATGCTACATTTTTGTAATTTGTGGTCATTTCTCATAAATCTTCAACAAATATCTCTGTTGACACTAGCAATTCGTCCAGAAGGAAAGAGAAGTTTCTTATTAGGCTTCTAACAAGCATATAACACCTTCCTTAGAGACGCCCACTTCACCAAGTTAGTCTCAAAGATACTATTCATTCCACCACTTGGATACTTCCTGAGTCAATGACCCACCTGATAATAAACATGGCACCTCTATAACCCAACCCTGAGGTCTTGACAAAGTTCTATCATGTGAACTCTTCTAGGCCTTTGCTGTAGGTTTAATTATGTCTGATTATAATGTGTGACAACAAAACAACCTGGTTAATTTAAGAGTTCTATCAGTTTATACTTTCTTGCTACTTAGAAAAATCCCCTATGCCACCAGATAATTTCCCACAGGCAAAGAGGACAGACTTAATAGTTACCAGAGCAGGACTTAACCATATGGAACAACCTATCTGTCCAGCTTTAGTCCTTTCTGTTGCTAAGACTTGCTCTCCCCTCATAAAATGCTGCATGATACCCATGAACAATCACCACTTAGGACTAATTTTGAGACTGCCAAGATGTAAGTTGAACTGATATGAGAAAAATGAATAAGAGGAAGAAAAGGAAATGCACAGATAGAATTAAAGTGATGGATTTTTTTTTTTTTTAACAATGGCTAGGGAATCTGACTCAACTAACATTTACATGTTTCAAGAAGCTAACATGGCTCTATGAAATCCTCTCAAAGATCTGACATAGCTAATGAAAATACCTTAGGCTTATATAATGAATTGGTTCCCAAGAATGCTATGCAAGTCACAGCTGATCCTCATAACATCTCAGTATGGTAGAAGAAAGTAGAAATGAGTTGGTAACTAAGGAGCTTGCCTGAGGACACACATCATCATCAGATGTTTGGTCTTCAGCTCACATTTCATGATCTTCAATGCCAAGTGCAATTCTCCCAACACACAGCTCCCCAAAACAATGGCTCAGAACAAAGAATTAGTTCATCCCTTCACTTAACTCCAAATAATCAAATGGGCTTGGGGCTTGGGGAAGTCCCTTCCATTGCCTCTCCTGACCCAGCCTCAGAACATTAACCACGATCAGAGGAGAACCTGAGAATGAACTCAGGGGAGACTTTCAGGGAGTCGGTTTATTTGGAATTTAACCAGATGAATTTCAATCTCAATTAGACATCTTAAAACACAATTAAAAATTTTTATGGGTTATTTGATCCTCACACCTCATAAATTAAATGGAATGAATTTTGATCTACCTAACTCCTGGTAAAAAATTGGGGAGGGTGAGCAAAGGGGTTTCCAAGATATTTGGCATGAATTTCCCTCAGGGAAAGCCCTGCAGAGCCTCGTTCCCAACACAGAGGTACAAGCAGGGTTGGACCGGTCCATACAACATCCTTGCTGGGGCCAAAAGGGAAAGAGCACACCTACACTTATTGTAATCCTGTCCACCCCTAAGGACAGCATAGGCTAATAAAAGTTATGTGCAAATGCATAAAAAAAGAAAGTGTCATGCTTTGAACCTCCTTCCTGAAATCCCATATTGCCACCAAGGAGCTCGTCTTCCCCCGACTGACCCTTCCCTTTCCACACTTCTTACACTTGGGCTTTTCAGCTCAACCAAGCCAATCTATTAGCTGTTCCTCTACAAGATACCACTGTGGTGCCTTAGGCAAGCCATGTCACAAATATTCCTCCTCCCACAATCAACTACATAATTTGCAGAGCCCATAGCAAAATTAAAATGTGGGTCCCCTTGTTCAAAAATGATTAAGAATTTGGGGCACCCAGGTAGCTCAGTCAAACATCTGACTCCTGATTTCAGCTCAGGTCATGATCTCAGGGTTGTGAGATCAAGCCTTGTGTCATGCTCCATGCTCAGAGTGGAGTCTGCTTAAGATTCTCTCTCTCCCTCTGTCCCTACCTGCCCCCCACACCCTCCCCCATCCCGCTCTCGCTCTAAAATAAATAAATAAATCTTTTTTAAAAAAAATGATTAAGAGGGCGCCTGGGTGGCTCAGTTGGTTAAGCGACTGCCTTCAGCTCAGGTCGTGATCCTGGAGTTCCGGGATCGAGTCCCGCATCGGGCTCCCTGCTCAGCAGGGAGTCTGCTTCTCCCTCTGACCCTCCCCCCTCTCGTGCTCTCTCTCAAATGAATAAATAAAAAAATAAAATAAAATAAAAAATGATTAAGAATTTAACATGCAACAGCAGAGCACTAAGCCAAGCTTGGGGCCCTTCGAAGTAAGGCCTTGTGTGACTGCATAGGTCACATGCCCATGAAGCCTACTCTGTTGCCTCCCCGACCTTTGGAGATAAGAATGTGCCCCTCTAGCAAGCTAAACCCAATCTCCATTCAACCAGAGTACATGGGGGGATATGTTGATATTTGTATTTATGTATTTTCTTGCCAACAGGATTATAAAATCTTCTAAAATAACCCTGCCTTTTTATTTTTAACACCTCAATAGTACCTAACCCAATGCTCTCTATATAGTAAGTATTAATAAAATGATTGCTTTCTAAATAAAACTTCAGAACAATTGTGAGCTACACTTGACCTCAACAGAGTTCCTGTGCTTGACTCCAGCTCAAGTGGCAATACCACTCCTTTAGCGAATGGTCATATAATGTGGAATCTTCAGGAGAGCTCCAGGAAAGGTGAGGGCCAAGGGAGGAGGGCATGCGGCATATATGCCTGCACCTAAACTCTATTTACAAGGCCTGCAGAAAGTATAGTCCCTGCCAGGAAGCCCACCTTCGACCTTGTTGGAACCTGACTCCAGAGCCGTAGAGTGAGAGACAGGGATGGGGTCAGTGAACTGACAATATGGCTCCTCGGAGGCCAGCTGCAAAGCACTGGGGAGTGGGGGGATATATCATTTTTAAAGCCCACGCTCATTCTTGTTGTCACGGGCTATAACTTTCTTGTGGAACTACATAGCCAGGTCTCATCAGGGTGTATGTTTGTAAGCTGATGTCAATCATTTCCTTTTTGTGTCCCTCACTGGTTGCTGCCCACAGAGTAGAGGCAATTCTTGTTCCCTGCTCTATTGACGTTGGTTATTTTTATGATATTATTTTTCCCTCATGCTTTGATACCTATCAAGGTCTCACATCTACAGTGAGCAGGGGGTTATCCAAGAATCAAAGGGCAGAGTTCATACAGTTGGGAGAATGTTGGTGGGAGCCGACGTGATTTATCTCAAAGAGATTTGCCACCATCCATCATTCTTGGAATAACAGTGTTCTTGCACCCAACCTCACCCTTCATAGAAAGATAACCACATGCTTTGCAAACACTGATTTCATTCATCCTCCATCACAAGTGAACTCCATTTTAACTCTTTATGTCTCTGTTTGGCCTTAAGAGAAACAATTAGTGAGATACCTTGCTTTTCTGACGGTGACCTCTCTTGCCATCCTTCATCATCCAATATGCAAATGAGAGCAAGGAAGCCTCTGAACGGTCAAAAAAAAAATGCACCAAAGCCCTGACACTTTGTTCATAGAGGAAGGCCTCCCTTGGGAGCTGATTACTCCTGTTTTAAACAGTATTCCAACAAGGTTGGATATCTAGTTTCAGAGCCAACAAAAGATAAAGGTCTGCAATGGCAAGAAGGAGAGGAGAGTACAGGCAGGCAAAGTGACAGCAAGCAAATTAGAGTTCTGGGGGCAGGGGACAGTTTTTCATCTCCCAGAATCACACGTACACACACCCCTTCAGACACCCTGAGGTCCCATTTAGGCAATGTCCTTTCTCAGCCACCTACCTTTGCACAGGCTGGGCTCAGGACCTGGGATGTTAATTCCTAGGGTCTCTGGGCATCAATCACCTACTTATCTTTCAAGACCCAACCCAAATGTCCCCTTCTATGTGAAACCTTCCCATTACAATTTTTGCCTACCTGCACCAGTGAATTAAACGTAGATCTTAATGTATGTGTCTACTTCTCTGGCCAAACTTAGCAGTTCCTAATGGCAGAGATCATTTTGAGCATATCTTCATATCCATGCTCCGCCAAACATAACAAGTGCTCAATAGATATTTGCTTTATAGAAAGTAGATAGACTAAAACAATATGGCAAACAAGAGTCTCCGGGATTAGCTCCCTGAAATATAGCCACTAGACTGAATGACAACCACAGTGATTACAGTAAATTATTTAGAAAAGGTTAAGATATGTTCCATATCCTTTATGACGAAAGGCAAGTAAGTTATGTATATCCTTAGAAAGACTTTGATAGGGGTGCCTGGGTGGCTCAGTCGGCTAAGCGGCTGCCTGCGGCTCAGGTCATGATCCCAGGGTTCTGGGATCAAGTCCCGCATCGGGCTCCCTGCTCGGTGGGAAGCCTGCTTCTCCCTCTCCCTCTGCCTGCCACTCTGCCTACTTGTGCTGTTTCTCTATCTCTCTGTCAAATAAATAAATAAAATCTTTAAAAAAAAAAAAAGACTTTGATAATAACTATAGAAAAGTCATTTATCTGAAACGTCTCACCTGAGTTAATATTTAATAGGTGCGAAGCTCCTATCAACATCATTTACTCAGTGTTTGAATGAAGGGAATTGATATTTCTAAGATAGGACCTCTGATCCATACCTCAAGTTTTCCTTCCCTCTTGGCCCTAGCAAAGACTGGGTAGGAAGCAACTCATCACCTCCCCAGAGACAGACCACAGGTGCATCCCTTGCTTAAGTAACAGAGATGAGATGAGCTGTAGTCGAAATGTATCCATCAAAACAGGTAGTAGCTACCAACAAAAGAAGTTTTCTACTCCTGGGGTGAAGGCATTTTGTTCTTTTTTTCTTTTGGCATAGGTTTGTTTACTGTTCAGCCCTATGAAAATATATGGTGCTCTCAAGTATTTATTAATTACCCTAATACTTATTTAAATAAAGAAGCCATTTATGATCTAATTTTCAAAGGGAAGCTGGATAGTGGGGGCGGGGAGAGAGGCATGTGAATGTTTCTGCCACTTCCACTTCACCCCTTCACCTCTAACTGCACCCCTTCACATCTAACTTCACATCTAACTGACATGTTTAAAATTCAACCCTCACCACACTGGGAAGGACAGCACATTATAAAATAATAAATTCAGTATCTTTAGAGGAGATGACAAAACCCATGTTTCATGTTTTCTGGGCATCTTCCATGTGCTCAACAACACCATTCCCTAAGTTTGAGATCATTTTAATTTAGCAGTAAGTCTATCTTTCAAAAAGAGATACATATATTACTCCTGATGCCCATTCGAGTAAATATCCTAGTTAAAACTGTAAAAAGGAGTCACCTTGTGCTGACCACGCGACTTGAACTCCGTCACCTCCAGTTCTATCCCTTTACCTCTTGACCCTGATTCCCATGGTCCAGAAGCAAAGGGGATGAGTGGAGAGAGTGGCCATCCAGAGCCAGGGGAGCAGCACTTCTGGTGATGTCCCCAGCACACACTTCCTGTCCTCAGTGACGTTCAAGGTTAAAATAGCCTTTTATTTTTCAAAGTCACAGCCCTAGGCAGATTCATGGTAGCTCTGCAAAGCATACTCCAGTTTGAAAATCTGCCCCCTGCCACCACTTTACACGGAAGAATTGCTTTCATCTCCAGTAAATCATCAGACCCAAAGAAAGTCTTTCCAGGCTGTAGCAAAGCCAACCTGGGCTGACTGCATTTATCAAGAGAAGAGCACCTGGGCGCCCAGTTTAAAGTGAACAGCTAAGACTGTGAGAAGTGGGGCCAGAGCATCTTAATGGGGTCATATCAAGACCTAGATGCTGCGTAGATGCTCTGCATTCACCCCCAAGTAGCACCGCAGTGAGAGCCCAAGGAAGGGCCTGCACTTAAGGGCCTGGACAGATGGTACAGAAAGTGCTGGGTGAAGACATTTAAAGTTACAATGGTCATTCCCAGAGCTGTCTAAATGTAAGGAAAATTGTATTTTAGTAAAGAATAAGAAATACAATGATCAAAACCTTTTCATTCAAATTCTATGACCAGGAAACCACGAAGACAAGAAGAACAGAGAAAAGTCATCTGCAATCCCCACATTTGCACCATAGCCTGAAACAAAATAGAATGAGAGTATTCCATCAAGTGTAGCTTATGGGGTCCCAGATGGTAAACGATGTTATAATTGTCCCTAAAACAAGAGGGTAGAATTCATAGACTTGCTCTCTGGATGTTCTCCCTGGATGTTCTCTGGTCTCTTTTTCTAGGGACTGGTTGATACTGGCAAGCAGGAGTGTCTTACAACAATAGAACTGTAGCTTTGTTTGTTAGATGTGAAAGGAAGTTTAGAGCTGGGCTGGTCCAAAGGCGCCCTGTGCAGATCAGCTAGGAGTTTGCTCTCACACCTGTCCTCCAGCCCTTGCCGGCATCCTGGCCAACAGGCTCCCGGGGTGGGGGTGGGGGGGTGCGGGTAGCCAGTGAAAAGCACGTGTTGGACATCGGAAAGCAGGAAGAAAGGAAAATCCGGAGTACTACCCCACACCTCCTATGCAGGAGGTCGTCACAGCAGCTGCATGTCCTCTGAGCTCCTAGGCCCAGACAGCACCCCTCTTCACGACCCTAGCTCCGTTGAGTCAGCCCCAGTGTGGTTGTAGCCCTGGTCACGATGGCAATGGCTTCTGGGCCCCGAAACACCAGCTTTTCCCTTTGTCCCTCCAGCTCTAGGGGTTGATGCTTTTTTTTCATTCTCCTCTCTAGGCGGCCTTGTTGGCCAATGTTACCAAACCCCTGTATTAAATCCCCCTGTCTAGACTACCTGGAGTGGTTTTCAACTCTGGCTCAACCTTGACTGATGTCTTAATATATGAATCCTCTCTACAATACTTCTCTCTCGGTAGTTTCCTATGCTTTGCTTAAATGCTTGCAAGAACTTAGAACACATCGGTCCTCACCGAGCTTCCCAGCCCTCACAGATTGGCTTAAAAATTCTTCCTTATGCTGCCAAAGTACGTCTCCCACTTACTACTAGTCCCTAAGCTTCATAGGGGCACCTTCGAGCATCCTGCAGCAGTAGCCCACCGGTGTACCCCTCAGGCAAAGGCAAGGTTGGCGTGAGTTTGTGGTCTGATTTGAAGAGCAATTAGAAAGTCCCTCCGAAATTCCAGCATCTCTGATTCATTTTTTTAGGTTAAATAAACACTGACACCTCAAAGTTTGTGCTCTATAAAAATACCACATTAGCGGGGAAAGACATGAGCCCGCTATCCTTTACCAAAGCCTTCATAGGAATGTATACTATTTCTTTCCTTACAATTGTTCACTGAGAGCCCGGTCCTTTGGAAAAGGGGTCTGGATGAAGTAAGGGCTATGAGCACAATGGTTTGGGAGCAGCCAGGAGTCCTGGGGTAAAGCAGCCTGGGAAAGGGGCCCAGACAGGGGCTCTGAGCTGCCAAAGAGAAGCAACGTCCCTGGAAAGACAGAAACAGGGAAAGCAGAGGAGAGAGGCCCCTTCCAACAGTGGCTCGCAGGGCTGGCCCTGCCCGAACTCGTCTCTGCCTCTCTCCCAGGCTTGCCTCCTGCCCTCTTTGCCTCCGTATTCCGGCAGACAGAAGCTGCAGGGCCACGCTCACCTTCACTCTAGTAATAAAAAGAAGGAAAATGCCAATAAAATTATTATTTACATTTACATGTGCAGTTCCTGCAAGTTTCTGTATATTTCACTGGTAAGCCCTGCAGGACATTAGAAGTACAGCTCAAGAAGATATTTCATCCAGCTGCCCTCGTCCCAGAAAGTAAACAGATAATAAAATAAATCTAATCAGCATTCCTTTTCACTTAGCTGAAATTAAATTTTACTCATCATGGGTAAGTGGCTAATTACATGTTTAGTGTAAAGAAAATTCCGGAGACATTATCTTATTTACTTTCTTCTTGTGTCAATAGATGAGAGGACACTGGCATTCAGATGTAGGTGGGAACAGCGGGTTGCTGATGCCAAGTTACCTTTTACGACCTGAATTCAGAGCAAAACAAAGCAAACAGTAGAGACACCGGAATTAAATTGCCTTCCACTCCAAATCCAGGCAACCTGCCCATTGATTTATGGCAACCGCAAGTGCTGAGGAAATTGCTTCCCCAAATGGACGGATCCCTGGGCTCCGAGAGTTTGAAAAAAAAAGCCAAAACTTCTTGAGTGGCTACTATGCCGTAGGCATTTATCACGGTAAGATTCTTCATCGCAACCCATGAGGCAAGGGTAATGTTTTTATGGCCATTTTGCAGCTTAGGGAGCAAGGGACCCAAATCAGCCTGACATTGAAGGTCATACTTCTCACTGTGGCAGTGCGTCTGTGGCAAAGGGGGACTCCTTCCCGACACATCTCGGCTGCCACGTGTAGAACCCAAGGGGGACTCAGGTCCCTCTCTCAGTCACGAAAGGTTCCCTTCAAGGAAACTCAAACTGGTGAACTTAAGCACAGCGCTGGTCATCTCTCACCTGCTCCAACTTCCTCGCTTGGCTTTGTCCCAAGAAAACGTCGGGCTCCAAAGCCACCTTTTGGGTGACAGACCTCCCATCTGGTGGCTTGTTTCTCAGTGCTATGTCCCTCTGCTGAGCTTTCCAATCTGAAGTCGTGGTTGTATACAGCACACTGGCAGAGAGAACACTTTCTGCAAAGTGTTTAGGGAATGGAGCCAACTGTACAATTCACAGGCTTGTTAATGAGAGCTGTATATTTAATTCCCCACGCTCTGAGCAAGACCTGGGGGTATTCGTTTTTAACTCAGGAAAAACATAAATGCAAATAATTCCATACAAATAGAACTGTCCTGAATTAGTAATGCTCAAATGAGTCTATGCACAATTATTCCAGCTCCTGATCATTACTAATGGAAGCTTATGTGTATGTCATTAAATTTTACTTATAACGTACTCCAAACACATGTGCTCTGTCTCTGAAAAGGGGCCTTCTTTAGTCCCTTTTTTTTTCTGAGTTTTCTACATCCTGAGCCGTTGTTAACAACCTACCAGGTTGTAAATTCAACACATTTTCTTCTATGGCTGTTTTGAATTTTATCTGGAGATGTTGTTAAATAAAATCTGCTTAAACATAAAGACCTGAAATTTGTCACATGGAATCTCTAGATAAGAAATAAAAAGAAACAAGTCAAATCAAGCTGTCTAGGTGATGTCTGCAAATCAGAAAGGAAAGGATATTTCCTCCATTATGACAAGTTCATCACTAAAATCATTGCTCAGCAATAAATGTTGCCATCAAAATATACCGCCAAATAGTTTCTCCCAGATTTGACAAAGAGGACAGAGGATATGATACTTTTATCTAACCTGGGGGATACTAAACAGTATAACAAAAGTCATCGACTTCTGATGGTTCCAAACACACTGGCCATCTGGTTCTCTCCTTGTTATGTGCCTGGAGTTCAAGTAGGGACACAGGAATGAAAGGGATCCCTTGCCACTTGAATTCAGACCACAGAACAACAATAGCTGGATCTTACTGAAAATTATATTCTTGTGAATGACTTACCCTGAGGGGAGAAGCTGGATGGTGTGGGTACTGTGTTTGGTACTTATCCAAACTGACACTGCAATTTCAGAGACCTCACCAAAATACATTTCACGTCACATGGCCCGAGACCACAAAATCTGGTATAGAAATTCGGGTGCAGCAGAAGACGATCCATGGATTTCAACTTCCCTGTGAATTTCTGTTCTCACGCTGCAAAGACTCTTTCCTCATGCCCACCAGCACCTATTCTTGCCTGTAAATTAGTATGCAAAATTTAGCACACCTTCCCGAAAGACAGAAGGTAGGCTTTGCATTTCTTTCATTTGTGCAAACCACTTATGATTTAATATTTAATGAAAACATAGGTCATCTATCTTCCCCTTTACTTGTCTTTCTTGATTCATAGACCACCTTCTTATCCATTCCACTCTGCCTGCTCTCCTTTTATCTGGGTCAGCACACTTACTTCTCTCCCCATGCCCGATTTCTCCATTTTTCTCCCCTCCCCTCTGTCTCCTTGATTTTCCCATCTGAACAAAAGAAATAAGCTGCCCTATTGTTTAATATTTCTTAGAACTCTTGTGCCCCTTTAAAAGCTTCCACTATTTAGTATTTGCGAATTTTGCAAGATAAATTTGGGAAAGCCAAGATCCCATGTGCAATGTTGCCCCTGATTTTAGATATGTCCCAGCGTGATCTGGCATCTTGCAGAAATGAGCCCCTTAACACAAGAATTAGAGGTTCCCAAGCCTTAGGAATTGACAATGGGTTGACAAATCAAATTACAGGATTTCTCTTATAACAATGAATGTGTTCCTAAATCTCTTCAGATTATGGGATTTCATGCAGTAAAAACAACCAGGGATAGCAGGTGCTGTCCGTGCCTCAACCATAGCCCCTCACACTCATCACCTGGTTGCGTGTAGCCAGACTTACCACAACCAGGCCCGTGAGGGTATTCCTTTGGCTGCGTGTCTCTCCAGCCTCTGGAGCCTTGTTTGCCTGTCCACATAGAGGATTAGGAATGCTAGGGAGTTAACACCTCCCAGGAGTAGCTCTGACCAATGTCTAGTAGGAGTTGGGATACTAATGCTCCAGCTCCCTTGTCCCTCAGGCGGGATAACTCAGGAGGCTGCTCTTTGTACTGGCTCCTTGAGTTTCCCCAAGGGGCTTCTGTTCCAGTGGCCCACAGTTGTAAGTGTCCCCAGACACCTTTACCAGCTGGCTTCTCTTCCCTGTCTCATTTCCCTGCTTCCTTTCAGTATTTCCTTCACCTTTCAATTAATTCACTTGCACTTGAACTCTTGCCGCAGGGTCTTCTTCTCGGGAACCCAAAAAAGACCAGGGCTGTGGGACAATGGGGCTGGGCCAGGCACTCAAACTTTTTAGGTTTCCGAAATAATATACTACCAAGCAGACAAAGAAGAAAGGGAAACAATAGCACAATTAAAATATTCCTACAGTGGTAAACATTTTAGATTCTTAATGAATTTTTTAAAATAACGTATTATTTGGCACATTACCTTGACAAATTGCATAAATTTTGTTTAGTGGAAGTAGGTATGGGAGCTGTCCTGCTCTTGAATTACGAGGAAGAGCTGGGAGAAGGCCATCCTAATTTTTAAGATGAAATGTTATGACACCAGAGGAGGATAGATATGGCTCATCATTCCATAGTTCTTACTTCTACACTGACTTCAGTTAGAAATCCAGCTTTTGGGTTTGGCCGTGTTTATATTTGTAGTCTGGTATTAAATTATCATCTTCAGGCCACTGAAGGTGCTTTTAAACCACATTTAGGGGGTGTCGGGGTGGTTCATTCGGTTAAGCGTCCGACTCTTGATCTCAGCTCAGGTCTTCATCTCAGGGTTGTGGGTTCAAGCCCACTTAAAAAAATAAATAAGTGAAAATAAAACATTTAAAGTAGCTGATATGCGCCACACAAGTTATTTTAAGAGTGAGAATTGAATACAAGGGATGGGTTAAGCACGTGATGGATGACTGAAGAGGCAAAGGGGAAACTGAGGCAACTTCTGGAAGCAGCCACCCCTCCTAGGGCTAAATTGGAAAAAGAAATGAAGCAGGAGCATCACATGGTGGGAAGAGGTAGGGTGACCAACCATCCCAATTTCTCTGGGACACAGATTTTTAGTGCTAAAACCAGGAGCGTCCCAGGGAAACCCAATGGTTGGTCATCCTAGAGGAAGGAGTGATGCCTGGTTGGTGGTGATGCCTCAGGCACTTAGAGAAAGGATTCCTGTGCCATTGCCCCCCACCTTGCCTTCCTGGAGCTGGAACTCAGATCTCTGATCAGGAGGAACGTGTCAGCTGTAACTGGTACCTCTGAACTGGTAAAATGGGCCAGGTGCCAGGAGAGCGAGAAGACTGGAGACTGGAACCCCCTGCTGTCCCGTCAGGTTTAAATCTCTCCCTAGCACCTTCCATCAGTGGGGCCTACCAAGGAGCTGCTGCCAAAGGGCAAAGTGGAGAGGTGGTCGGCGTTACAAGCAAAGCATAAAGGGTGGATCTGGAGCAATAGTTTAACAACCACACAACCAGTCAACACACCCACTGTGATGGGTTCACCTCAGCTTTCATTTCTCCCCCCACCCTTCTCTTTTTCTAACATTGTCTCTGATGAGGACTCCTTTAGACCTACTAAGTTCTGGACCTATGATTGCTTTCTCATTCTTGCATCTTTTAAAGCATTTTGTCATTTTCAGTTTCTCCTCAGTATCTAAGGTCCTCCCTTTATGCTCTCTACTTGAATTTTTATAACGAGGACACTTATGTTTTTGGTTACTGTATTAAATAGTCTTATCAACAAAACACGCACATGCAGGAGAAAAGCATGAGATACACTCATAGGAACATGCAGACAGGTGACTGGGGGCATGAGAGCAGATGAGGTGTGTTGTGTGGGCGGAGCTCTTCTGCAGGTTAGTGCGATGAGTCGCACGACATTTTTCATCCTCATCTGTTGTCTCTTGGTAGTGCAAAGCTCAGTTACCTTGAGGCACAAAAAAAATCTTATTTGAGCAGACATGATGTTGTATTTTGGTGACTTAATTCCCCCTTGTGTCTAACCCAGAAGAACAAATACATGCATGAGAGACAGGCATTTTAACAGAAGAGTTGGTATAAGAACTAGGGCCATCTTCCAGACCTAAAGGGGAGAACTACAGGACTCCTGGCCTCCTCCCACTCGGAAGTTTCTTGGTGAGCCTCTCCCAGAAATAGCTTTCTAGTCTCTCCTATCTCTCCCATCTACCTAAAGAAGTACTAAGCCAAAATATCCCTCAGGATTTACTTGATAACAGTTCGTGCATCTTTATTTACAAACTCCGTGGTGATGTGTAGGATTCATACACTGTGACCATTGGATCTTTATTTCTCAGAAATTCTTGGAATAAACACAAATGCAGCCCCATTAGGTTAGGAGGAATAAGAACGCCCAATCACTGAATTCTACTCCAGAAGCCAATATTGCACTTTGCGGTAACTAACAAAATTTAAATTATAGACAAAAAAAGAGAACTCACACCCCAAGAAACACTGCTAGGTGCCCGGACCGCCCACCTCTTGTCTGCCTGCGCCTCTCACCTGCCACCCACCGCCTTCCCAGCATTTTTATGAGCGGTCTATGATCAGCCAAGAAAGCTAGAATCTTTGATTTGTTTTTAACTACTTTAAAAAGTACAATGTACTGCAGTATAAACCTTTAACAACTTTCATCTTCAAAGAAACACCAAATTATATTATAATTTATCTGAAACTTTAAATTATTTCTAGAATTGTTTCATGTTTTTAGTCTCCTGCTCCACTCACATTACTTACACTTCCTGGGACGGTCTTGGATGTAAGCTCAGCGTTACAAAATAGGTCACTGGCATGCCCAGACTGATTCCTGCAGCCCGAAAACATTTTTATTTCAAATTCAAGGAACCACAAACTTTTGATGATAAAGGCAAATTTTCAGAGGCTTCTGCTGCCTGTTTAAGAAATCTTGAAGGTGCTGCTGTGCAGGGCACCCCTGGATGCCACAGAAGGCTGTCAGACCAAGACTGACATTAGCTCTAGACACAAAACGTCATCGGCACTCGATTTGCATTGAGCTTTTTAGTTAATGACATATTCATTGGGTGGGCACTCACTGAATAAGAAAATAAATATATCCCTGCCTTGAAAAACAGATCATCTGAAAGAACTTTAAATAAGTTTCTTCCAGATCATTCTCCCACTGTATCCTAGTGGGAAATATTTTTCCACTTCTTCATAAGAGGGTTTCCTTCTGGCTTGGTGTTCCTTGACCTTTACCCATGGTAGTCAAAAGCTCACCTGGGCCTTATATCACTAAGCCATAATTAAAGTAAAATCCAAAATAGGAAAACAGGTCCCTAACCACAAGACAGGCATGTGTGGAGACTGCTCACATCCAGCAGCAGCCCCCACATATGGCCCTGGACCACGGGCAAATTGTTGATGCCAGCCAGTTCTGCGCCCTTCTAGGACTAAGGGTTTCTCCCTAGACCAAATAACTCAGACCGGCTCTACTTCTAGTTCTTTTAAAGGCCGCAAGAAGTTGCAACCACCCTTAGAAATACTCAGTGGCCTAGAATCCTGGCAACGGGCTCAAATGCCTTTGGGTCGGAAATTCACAGAAGCAGCGTCCAATTGGGGAGCTGACAGCAAAGCCTGATGCTTCTCCTTACTCTGACCATCTTGCCATTCTATGGAGCAATCTGGAAGGGAAGAAAATCTCCCTTCCTCACTTATGGCCATGGTGAGGCCACTCCCATACGAACCAGGGGTTAGAGCTGACCCTCCATACTAACCATAATCATACCTGCTCTCCATGGGAACCACAGGTCTTTCCTACTCCATATACCAAGCACTGGTCATCCCCTAGTCTCCATACCAACTTTTGAGAATCTGTCTGGTTCATTTAAGAATACATAAGTTCTGAGTATACTGTGTGTGGTGGTTTCTTTGTTTATTTGATTATTTAGTTTTATTTTAACTCAGTCCAATAACATATAAGCCCCCTAAAAACAAGGACTCTATCTCCCTTAATGCTGTGTCCCATTACCCATTCGGCACAATACCTGTCACAGAATAGACTCGATAGTACTTGTGGAATGAATGACGTACACAGAAGAAGGAAAACACGCCCTAAAAGAAATAATTCCAAATGTGATCTGAGCTATTGACATATAAAATTAGTCTAGGTTAAAGTTCTTCTCAATATTCTTTTCTGCTTTAAAAAATACATGAAATCATATGATCTCACTGATATGAGGAATTCTTAATCTCAGGAAACAAACTGAGGGTTGCTGGAGTGATGGGGGGTGGGAGGGCTGGGGTGGCTGGGTGATAGACATTGGGGAGGGTATGTGCTATGGTGAGTGCTGTGAATTGTGTAAGACTGTTGAATCACAGACCTGTACCTCTGAAACAAATAATACATTATATGTTAAAAGAAAAAAAAAGAAGATAGTAGGAAGGGAAAAATGAAGGGGGGTGGAAATTGGAGGGGGAGATGAACCATGAGAGACTATGGACTCTGAAAAACAAACTGAGCATTCTAGAGGGGGGGGGGTTAGCCTGGTGATGGGTATTAAGGAGGGCACATATTGAATGGAGCACTGAGTGTTATACGCAAACAATGAATCATGGAACACTACATCAAAAACTAATGATGTAATGTATGGTGATTAACATAACATAAAAAAAAAAAGAAGAATTAGGGTACTATAAAAGAGTAACTTTCTGTGAGCCTTGGATTAGGCCAGGGATCGGCAAACTATTTATGGTCCATGGGCTAAATCTGGCCTACTACCTGTTTTAGTAAATAAAGTTTTATTGGAACACACACACAAAAAAACACGAAAATCTCTTCTATTTGACTTGAAATTATTTCTGAAAATTACCAGTCCCACTGCTGTCTCTTCACTGTGTCAAACTGTGATCCTTATTTCACTTTGTAGAAATCATCCATTATGTCACAAGGTTACATACAGTAACTCACAAAACCAAGTATGGTATGCATCTCTTCTTCTTGGACCTCCTTTCTGGAGGGAGGCACAAACACATCATTCCGTTTGTCTGTCCCAATGATAAGCTCCACGCAGGCAGGGACCTCCTTTTTTTACTAGTATCTCCATTTACTAGTAATTACTAGTATCTCCAATGCATTACTTAATGCATTGCTTAGCACATAATCATAGATAGTAATTATTCGATAAATTATGAGTTGCATGTGCCCAGACACTTGCTTCTATTTTGGATGTCCT
Source organism: Mirounga leonina (assembly GCF_011800145.1). Lineage (NCBI taxonomy): Eukaryota > Metazoa > Chordata > Mammalia > Carnivora > Phocidae > Mirounga > Mirounga leonina. The sequence goes on from NW_023270816.1 coordinate 535,347, forward strand.
TTCTCGCATTGTGGAAAAACTCTTTTATTATGATTATTTTTATTATTTAAGTTAAATCCTTTCCTTGTTCTCTGAGAACTTGTGGTTTGTTCCATCGTGAGCAAATAGATGACAAGGATTTCCCATTTTTAAACTTCTGTTCACCTCACCGTACTGAGGACAGCACTTTGAAGATAAAAGGGACTTAATAATAACAACAGCTGGCTTTTTAAACGGCCCGCTTTAAGTGCTGGGCCTGAGCTCTATTAAGAGCTCTACCTAATGAATTTATTTAATACTCGCCACACCCTGTGAGGTAGTTAATACCAAGATCCCATTTTACGGAGGAGGAAGCTGAAGCCCAGAGACACAGACAATAACACTGGCCAAGATTCAGATCTGCACGTTCTGGTTCTCGAGTGCCTCCTCTTTACCCAGGAAAACATCCAGCGCTCCCTGACAAAGGCAGCCAGAGAGTCGTGGACCAGCCAGAGTACACAGGGTGAGCAAGCCTCGCGCCCGCAGGCCATAACAAGGGCCACAAAAAGACACAGTGAGGCGTGTACAAGGCCCGTGACTTCTGTGTCTCAGGTAATAAGCAAGCAAAGTAATAGATGCCTTTTGTGGCCATGAAGGCATTGTGTGACTTGGGGGGCCCCCGAGAAGATTTCAAAAGGTTATGAAATATTTCCATGAAGCATTTCCTGCTCTCTGATCCTTCTGATGCAAGGTACACACCCATGCCCAGTGGGATTCTCCTGGCCTCCATTGTGACACAGTACGCTGTGGACTTCTCAACATTCAATTATTTTAATTTGATATGAAATGTTCCTAGTAATTCAACAAATAAGTAAATAGGGAGCGCTGCTGGATAGATTCTTTTTTACAGACTTCGGAATTCATTGTGCATTTCGTTCTTCTTGGTCGAATATGCTTTGCTATCTTTAAATAAAGGGAAATTGAAGAGGTCACAAATTTGTATTGAGCCTGAACTGTAACCTAAGTGGCTTCCACTTAAACACTCTTGTGTCTATCACATCCTCAAACAGCACTAAAAGACAAATGTGCTGCTTTTAATCCTTTCGTTTCAAGTATTATAGAGACACATGATGATGGAATTGACTTATGCTTCACAGAGATCCTAGAGTAGTCTGTGTAAGCGATGTGCACTATTTCAATTACGAAGAGACTCTTGGCAAGCACATGTTGAACGCTCACTTCTCCATTTAGTTTTGATTGATCCCAAATATCAGTGTCATATAGTGATTTATAATGGGATAATAATATCTGCTTCATAGGTACATTTTGAGGATTTGAGAAGACGATATATGGGAAGCACTTTATAGGACTTTAAATCAGGTGTGCTACAAAGGTTGGCATGAGGGATGGAGCCAGGGAACCAATGAGTGGGCCTTGCTCACCCCGGCCTCCTCGCTCGGCGGCTGTTATCCTGAGATCGCACAAGTTTCCATAAGTCTCCTCCTCGAGTGACAAGAGCCTGCTTTTGTTATAATCTTACACTGGGTGATCTTTGGGGGACGCCATTTTTCAGTATCTATGAAAAGTAAAGTATAGATCCCCTCTGACAAAACAAATCCGCTTCAAGTCATTTATGTTCTAGATCTATCCACACCTGTATCCACCATTTTTAATAGTGGCCAAACGTCCAGCCATAAGGGATGGCTTAAATGAAGGCTTGCACGGCCTAAGAGTAGACTACTATGCAGCCATGAAAAGAATTGTATGGATGATTTGGAACCTCACCAAAATAAACTGGTGGTGAAATGAGTGAGATGCCAAATGGTATGGATAAGGCACCCCTTGGGTGTTTCTAAAATAAGGAGAGGCATATATATAAAACTTGTATATGCACAGACTATTCCAGAAAAGATTCCCAAGAATGCAGGAAGAGTGATTGCCCATGGGGAACAGAAGTAGAGATTGGGATCTGGTGGGAAGGAAATCTATTTTCACTATATACCCTTTTGCACTGCTTGAATTCTTTTTATCGTTTTGAAGTACTACATTTTCAATTTAAAAACTAGGTAATTTTTTTCTACATGATTATGATCAACCTTCACGAACTCAACAGTATAACTGGTGGACAATACTTGCTTTCAGGCATCTATTCTAGATGAGGATAATGTTGAGCCAGAGGAGCCTTGGTTTTTGTAGGACAAAACACACACAGTTCCACAGGTTGGTGCAAAATCCCTCCATAAGACTGCTTGCTGACCTAAGCAGTCATATTCTTTGGGTAAAGTGTGTCCACCTGGAGGGAAGTTAAAAGCAGGTAAGGTGGAATGACTTCTCCGAAACAGCCTGATGAAGAATATATAGTTTGGGCAGGTTGGAGTCTTTATCACCCCTCAGAACACACCTGACCAACACTGCCTAGAGGTTGGGCCAGGCCAATAACATTTAATGTGTCACTAGAGCATTAAATTTGTAATAATATGCGTTTGCTGTTATGCTCCATCTCATAGACATTGGTGTAAAAACACTTAAGGAAAATGTCCATATTTTAAAACCTAAGCGTCTTGCATAACTTAAGTCCCTAATTATACAAGAATGAATTATTAAATGAAAAACGTAATTAGATGTTTAAAATGTTACTGATAGCTCACACTAACAAAACAAACTGTGAATTACACTTTTTAGCCTATGATTCAGGCACCAGTTTTATAGATTTAATGTCCTTGAGGAATATCAGATGTCCTCAAGATTTGGAATTTGATTTCACTGTAAGATATGGAGGAAAACTTTGTAGCCAGACAATTCCCCCTTGGCTCCATATCTAAAGAGGATCAAAAGCATGTGTTATTCCAGCTAAGGTTAGCAATAATTTATGCTGAATACATTATCTGCAGTTTGGCTTCTTTCAGCCAGGGGCACAAGGAGTAATGCAATGCACAAGGCTCTGTAAACTAGCATGTACTAGCATGCTGGGACCAAACCAGGCTGGGACTGCAAAATTTGATCCCAAGCCCAGTTTGCTGTTGGCTCAGTGAAAGCCAAGTCGCTGGCTCAGCTGGGAGCAGAAGCAACTTCCCAGACTCCATCCACTCACCTTGCTTAACCTACCACTCACCTGACTGACCTGCAACTGTAGAGTGTAGAAAGCATGCCTTAGAAATAAAATGGAATAATAAGGCGCCATTTGGAGGTCAAAATAAACACACGTTGATGAGGAGTGCATGCTCCAAAAGATGCAACTGATGCAGGTGAGAGAACATAATCAATTCCCTCATCTAGAATGGATTCCGAATCTAGGAGGTGCCTCTTAATGCTGAGCCCAAATTTCTACACAGAGGTGGCAGGCAGCATGAGAACAGTTCTGGAAAGATCTGCCCCAAGGATCTCCTTTCAGGAGCTGGAGTGACACGGGGCCTAGGAGAAGTTGGGTCTGGCTCACTGTCATTACCATTTGTGAGAGAGCCCAGCCCATACACTCCTTTCCATGACTGAGTCAAACCAAAGCAAGACCCTTATTAAGAACATAGGCTAAACTGTCTAAAAGGCAAATGCATTAGTATGTTCAGTCACCTTGTGAGCTAATGACTAGACACTTTAGAGCATAGGGGATCATTATTCCAGCACATCATCAGTGAACTTTCCAGAAAAGCTAATTAAAGGATCCATTAAAATGCTTACCAGAAAGTGAGGGTTTATCACAGAATCTTATTCGGATTTGAAGAATTTGCAAGATTTTTGCCTTGCCTGCTGCTATCACCTTTCATTTCCTTTCCTGCGATCTCTAAAGATGAACAAAATTAATTAGGGAGATTCTGATTTTCCTTTTATCATAATTTAGGTATCTCCTCATTTCCCTTCTCTCTGATACTGTTTGCTGCAGACCTGACATGGTAACCCAAAAGAACTGGAAGCTGACAAATCCCGTTCAGATCCCCCTCTGTCTAGAGCAGCAGTGGGGTCCACACCTGCCCAGAAAACTCCACTGGGGCTGAAGCCCTGCTTGCTTCTTTCACATCAGAAGCTGCTCTTAAGCCCTTTTGAGGTCTTTCGATCTCCTTTACTTGGTGTCCCCCCCAAGGTGGGAACTGCCTTAATCCAGAGAGTGTGGAAGAAAATAGTACATTTCAATTGACTCTTTCATGGCATGATATGTTTTTTAATATACTGATTAAATAAATAAGTTGAATTAAAAAAAAGAAAATAGTACATTTCATGGTTTTATTGTCCCCTCATCCAAAGGTCACTTTATTTTTGTGTATATTGTACAGTAAATTAAACCCATGAGGACAGCAATACTTAGACATCATTTGTAAGTGAAATAAATAGCCATAAATGAGAAATGTGGGCTCAAAAAGATTTTACAGATGAGGTGAGCAATCAAAAGTCACCTGTGGGCTAGTCTAGGAAACCACAGCATGGATCTGGGACCAGCTATCACGTGCTGTCAACAAGAGTCAGGAGGTCCTACTGTGTGCACCCCACACCTCATCAAACGGCCCCGAAACAGACTCCACATCTGGAAAGAATTCAAGGCCACAGAACTCGGTAGAGATTCATCTGTGGCATAACCTTGCTCATCTCATACTCAGAAATCTTAGCAGATGGGAAGAGAAATCGCTGAAGAGACCCAGGGTGATTCTTCCCCAGAAATGGGTAAACTCCAGAAAACAAACAGGAAATGCCAAACTAGCCTGGAAGTGTGATTCGCTGAATGTGCAGGCCCACAATTCAGCCTTTCCCTTACCCCCAAAGTAAGGTCCGAATCAGTTCCATCTTGACTGCTTAACTAATGCTTTTGGACTGTTGTTGTTATTGTTGTTATAAAATGATATATAGCTACCACAAAAAATAAAGATAAAAATATAAAAAGTTGCCTGTAATAGCATTTTACTCCAGAGTCAAGAATCTTAAAAAAAAAAAAAGTTCACAGCAGACACTATCATAATCATTACTGTGCTTGCCCAGTGTCAGCGACCCAGCAGCTTGGGAAGAAGAGGCCTGGGCTCTGTGGGGACACAAGGCCCCTGAGGGCGGGAGCGCGCTGGTCCGTGGCGGGATACCCTGTGCCCAGCCCAGTGACTGACCCCAGCAGGCATTCAGTAGGTGCCGATTAAATGAAATGAAGCACATTGCTGCTCCACAGGACAAAGCCAATACCTCTTCGTAAAAAGATAACAGTGAAGACATTGGAAACAGTGAAATTGGACAAGTCAAATTAAGCTATGTGAGATTCCCTTTTCTCACCCATTCCTTGAACAAACATTGAGTGGGCCCAGCTCTAGGCCAGGCCCCATGGCAGGCATGAGGAGCACAAAAGTGAATCCAGTGATGGTCCCCTGGGACGAGGCAGCTCAAATACAGGGTGTGACAGTCAACATAAGTCATGCTTGGCAGGCCAGCAGTGCTCAGGGGTAGGCACCCAAGAGCCAGGAAGACTTCCTGGAGGAGGTGATTGTGGGGTGGGTTGAATAGATATATTAGTGATTTCTTCTCAGAAGGAGAGTGAGAAATGGAAATAAGAGACTTCTGTCCTATCTGCAATGTGTTAATTTCTTTAAAAGAAAGCAATTTACTAATGTTGTTAATTCAAGATGGTGGGACATGGGTATTTGATTTTTTTTTTTTTTTGTACTGTTGTTAAACTTAATTTCTTGGGGTGGGGGAGAATGGGAGGTAAGTGAAACTTAGCCTACCTACCTGTGAAAGGCAGTTTGAGCAAAGATCCAGGCAAAAGAACACAGGACGCTCTGCAAAATGGTGATGGCCATGTCTGCCCCTGCCTGCCTCATGAGCATGTTAGACCAAACAGGTGGAAAAAGGAAAGACGAAAATATTCTGCAAAACATACAGCTGTGTTCTGAGGTGGGGTTTTTTTTTTTTAACTCTTTAATGTAAGATTATATTTTTACTTGATTTTTATTTATATTATTGCATAATATAAGTTAATGAGTTCACACAGGCCAATTTCCTTTCCACCATCACTTTTGGAGAGCCAGGAGATACTAATGGCCATAGTGTGTCCTAATAAGCCAGAACTGAAAGGGACAGGCACCGTCACACAGTGGTAAACTTTGGGGGACCAATAAGGCACCAGACATCAAATTCTACATCAATAAAAAACCCCCGATGAGTGTATTTCTATGTCAGTCATCTCACAAAAGATCCTTGTGACTTACAACAATGACAAAATCTCTCTGAATACTAAAAGTATTTCCGCTTCCCTTCATCTTTACATTCATTACTCTATCACCTATTAATGGAAAATTGATTTCGTTATTTTTGCCGCTCGGTCCATCTTCTCTGCGGAGAAGTCAAAGGGAATCCCTATGGATACAGATGGAGGGAACCATTCTTTACACATTTTTGTATGTGATTTGGAAGGCCTAATAAAACGGACAAATCACAAGAAAAAGAAATTTGTGTCCTGCAGAGTAAAACTCAGTACCTGGAAATCTCACGGCAGGAAGTTGAAATTGACAGACAGAAACTAGACCAGTTTCATAATATCACTTCACAAACTCGCAGTGAAAAACTGTTCTGAAAGTCTGGCTTTTTTCCTCACAAATATCATAAAATGACAGAACTGAAGGGGCATTGAAAGGTCATCCTCCCCAGCCTCCCACCTCGGGCAAAGGAGCATTTCGCCAGACAAGATAAATGACTACATGTGCAATTTTGTTTTGCTTTGTGTTTTTTAAATATCTAAAGATATTTCAGTTTCTCTTAGTTACTTGATCAGTATCCAATCCGTTTTTTAGTCGTGGAAATTGGACTGGACTCCTTGCAGTTTAGACTCATTTTCTCCCGTTCAATTCTCTATAAAGGGTGAATTGGTGATTGTTATTGTAAGAATATCGTCTGATGTACTTGAAAAGAGTTACTGCCTCCTATTTCCAGTGGTATGGTAAACTAGATACTCTAGCCACACTGTTTGCTATAAACAACTAAAAATGCTTAATGAAATCTAAAATCTATCCTTTAGCCTGCATTAGTGAGCTGATAGGGAAAAAAAAAAATAAAGGAAGAATACTCGGATGCCAAAATCCAGGTAAAAGCCAGACTCAGAATGAATAGCAGAGCCGCAACGCTGCCTCTCATCTGAAGTCATTCACCAAGCCAGATGGACTTGAACTTGGTCTTTAAGGCTTCGAAAGGGGCACAAGGAACAGTTGACAAAGCCTAAAGATGGAATATAAAATAAGAGATACTCACTCCATTCCACAGCAAGAATCAGCCCCAGAAGGCTATACCTCAATAAGGACAAACCAAAAATAAGTCCTTCACAATCCAGGAGACAAGGAAGATCATGTGTCATATCTTGAGGAAAGAAAAAGAAATAAACTCTTCTCTGAATTTGTCACCACAAAAAAGCCCCCCTCAGATGAGCTTGTATTTCAAAATTATACTATATGGCATTTTAGAAAACCAAGACTTATTTTAAAGGGATCACAGGCTGGCCATGCTGCCCAAGCACCCAGCTAAAGCAAATGTGAATCATCTCTGAATATGTAAAGGTCTTTTCTTTATGGTCATACTGTTTCTCCAGAGAAGAATCTTATCAATATTCTGCCCTGGTTGGATGTACATGTGTGTGTTTATGGGGGTGGGGGGAGAGGAGGTTGGGATAAAATAGCAGAATAGGGGAAGGGGACTAAAGGTCTGTTACAGACATTCACTTCGTCCCTTGTATTTAATCCTCCACTCTATCCCTACCCTTTACTGCGCCTAGATGTTGCTAAATCCTAATTCTCCCTGGTTTCATTTGTCCATGATGTAAACCTCTTATCTCCCACCTGTGGGGGTAGCCAACTAATACATGGGGTTCAACCACTGCACATACAGACTTTCTGCCAATCTCCTGTCTCCAGCCTGATGCCTCACCACTGCCTGCCATCCACATTCCCCGGATCCTTAATGTGCCCACGCTCTCCAGGCTCTGTGGAGTGGATCAGCTAACTCCTCGCTGTCTCTCCTATGGAGGTCCTTGGGATTGTCATTTCCTCTGCTCCGCTCCTTCAAGGTGCCACTCCAGGCTTCCAGATATGTCCTTTTATTTACTGGTGTCCCCACTCACCTTCTCTTTGTGCTTGTGGCTTTATTCATTTGTACTCCTTTGCTGCCATTTTCATTGGATTCGGGAAGGAAAAGAGATAGACATTCTGCCATGTTTAACCAGAAAAGGTCAAGTTGAACTTTGAATGGCCTGGGCGATAATGTGGGTCCATCATATTGTTCAGACTATCTCTCAGGCTACCCTTAGCCTTGAATTTCCTACTTAAATCACCAGCTCCTCCCTAAAAAGGCAGGCACTGTGATTTACCTTCATTGTGTTGCCAGAACCTACAACAATAGATATTTATTAAAAGAATTAAATTCAGGAGCAAGATGGCAGAGGAGTAGGAGACCTGGATTTCGTCTGGCCTCAGGAATTAAGCTGGATAGGGATCAAACCATTCTGAATACCTACAAACTCAACAGGAGATCGAAGAAAAGAATAGCAACAACTCTCTGAACAGAAAAGCAACCACTTTCTGGAAGGTCTTTTCTGATTTGTTTAGAGTATATTTTCTGGGGATGTTGTTACCCTGCTAGCATTTTGTTCCCTCATTAATCTATTCTCCTCTGGACAAAATGATAAGATGGAAAAAATCACCTCAACAAAAAGAACAAGAGGTAGTACCAACTGCCAGGGACCTACTCAATACGGACATTAGTACGATGTCGGATCTAGAATTCAGAATCATCACTTTAAAGATACTAGCTGGTCTTGAAAAAAGCATGGAAGTTACTAGAGAAACCCTTTCTGGAGAAATAAAAGAACTAAAATCTAACCAAGTCGAAATCAAAAAGGCTATTAATGAGGTGCAATCAAATATGGGGGCACTAACTGCTAGGATAAATGAGGCAGATGAGAGAACCAGTGATATAGAAGACCAAATGATGGAAAATAAAGAAGCTGAGAAAAAGAGAGATAAACAACTACTGGATCACGAGGGCAGAATTCGAGAGATAAGCGATACCATAAGACGAAACAACATTAGAATAATTGGGATCCCAGAAGAAGAAGAAAGACAGAGAGGGGCAGAAGGTACATTAGAGCAAATTATAGCAGAGAACTTCCCTAATTTGGGGAAGGAAACAGGCATCAAAATCCAGGAAGCACAGAGAAACCCTCTCAAAATCAATAAGAATAGGTCAACACCCCGACATCTAATAGTAAAACTTACGAGTCTCAGAGACAAAGAGAAAATCCTGAAAGCAGCTCGGGAGAAGAGATATGTAACCTACAATGGTAGAAACATTAGATTGGCAACAGACCTATCCACAGAGACCTGGCAGGCCAGAAAGGACTGGCAGGATATATTCAGAGCACCAAATGAGAAAAATATGCAGCCAAGAATACTATATCCAGCTAGGCTGTCATTGAAAATAGAAGGAGAGATAAAAACCTTCCAGGACAAACAAAAACTAAAGGAATTTGCAAACACGAAACCAGCCCTACAAGAAATATTGAAAGGGGTCCTCTAAGCAAAGAGAGAGCCTAAAAGCAACATAGACCAGAAAGGAACACAGACAATATACAGTAACAGTCACCTTACAGGCAATACAATGGCACTAAATTCCTATCTTTCAATAGTTACCCTGAATGTAAATGGGCTAAATGCCCCAATCAAAAGACACAGGCTATCAGATTGGATTAAAAAACAAGACCCATCGATATGCTGTCTGCAAGAGACTCATTTTAGACCCAAAGACCCCCCCCAGATTGAAAGTGAGGGGGTGGAAAACCATTTACCATGCTAATGGACACCAAAAGAAAGCTGGGGTGGCAATCCTTATATCAGACAAATTAGATTTTAAACCAAAGACTGTAATAAGAGATGAGGAAGGACACTATATCCTACTTAAAGGATCTATCCAACAAGAAGATCTAACAATCGTAAATATCTATGCCCCTAACATGGGAGCAGCCAATGATATAAGCCAATTAATAACAAAAGCAAAGAAACACATCGACAACAATACAATAATAGTGGGGGACTTTAACACCCCCCTCACTGAAATGGACAGATCATCTAAGCAAAAGATCAACAAGGAAATAAAGACTTTAAATGACACACTGGACCAAATGGACTTCACAGACATATTCAGAACATTCCATCCCAAAGCAACAGAATACACATTCTTCTCTAGTGCCCATGGAACATTCTCCAGAATCGATCACATCCTAGGTCATAAATCAGGTCTCAACCAGTACCAAAAGACTGGGATCATTCCCTGCCTATTTTCAGACCACAGTGCTTTGAAACTAGAACTCAATCACAAGAGGAAAGTCGGAAAGAACTCAAATACATGGAGGCTAAAGAGCATACTACTAAAGAATGAATGGGTCAACCAGGAAATTAAAGAAGAATTTAAAAAATTCATGGAAACCAATGAAAATGAAAACACAACTATTCAAAATCTTTGGGATACAGCAAAGGCAGTCCTAAGAGGAAAGTATATAGCAATACAAGCCTTTCTCAAGAAACAAGAAAGGTCTCAAGTACACAACCTAACCCTACACCTAAAGGAGCTGGAGAAAGAAAAGCAAATAAAGCCTAAACCCAGCAGGAGAAGAGAAATCATAAAGATCAGAGCAGAAATCAATGAAATAGAAACTAAAAGAGCAGTAGAACAGATCAACGAAACTAGGAGCTGGTTCTTTGAAAGAATTAACAAGATTGATAAACCCCTGGCCAGACTTATCAAAAAGAAAAGAGAAATGACCCAAATCAACAAAATCATGAATGAAAGAGGAGAGATCACAACCAACACCAAAGAAATACAAACAATTATAAGAACATATTATGAGCAACTCTATGCCAGCAAATTAGATAACCTGGAAGAAATGGATGCATTCTTACAGATCTATCAACTACCAAAACTGAACCAGGAAGAAATAGAAAACCTGAACACACCTATAACCACTAAGGAAATTGAAGCAGTCATCAAAAATCTCCCAAAAAACAAAAGCCCAGGGCCAGATGGCTTCCCAGGGGAATTATACCAAACATTTCAAGAAGAATTAATACCTATTCTTCTGAAACTATTCCAAAAAATAGAAATGGAAGGACAACTTCCAAACTCATTTTATGAGGACACCATTACCTTGATCCCAAAACCAGACAAAGACCCCATCAAAAAGGAGAATTACAGACCAATATCCTTGATGAACATGGATGCAAAAATTCTCACCAAAATATTAGCCAATAGGATCTAACAGTACATTAAAAGGATTATTCACAACCAAGTGGGATTTATTCCTGGCCTGCAAGGTTGGTTCAACATCCGTAAATCAATCAACGTGATACAATACGTTAACAAAAGAAAGAACAAGAATCATATGATCCTCTCAATAGATGCAGAAAAAGCATTTGACAAAGTACAGCATCCTTTCTTGATCAAAACTCTTCAGAGTATAGGGATAGAGGGTACATACCTCAATATCATAAAAGCCATCTATGAAAAACCCACAGCGAATATCATTCTCAATGGGGAAAAACTGAGAGCTTTCCCCCTAAGGTCAGGAACGCGGCAGGGATGTCCACTTTCACCACTGCTATTCAACATAGTATTAGAAGTCCTAGCCACAGCAATCAGACAACCAAAAGAAATAAAAGGCATGCAAATCAGAAGAGAAGAAGTCAAACTCTCACTGTTTGCAGATGATATGATACTTTATGTGGAAAACCCAAAAGACTCCACCCCAAAACTGCTAGAATTCATACAGGAATTCAGTGAAGTGGCAGGATATAAAATCAATGCACAGAAATCAGTGGCATTCCTATACACCAACAACAAGACAGAAGAAAGAGAAATTAAGGAGTCGATCCCATTTACAACTGCACCCAAAACCGTAAGATACCTAGGAATAAATCTAACCAAAGAGGCAAAGGATCTGTACTCAGAAAACTATAAAATACTCATGAAAGAAATGGAGGAAGACACAAAGAAATGGAAAAACGTTCCATGCTCATGGATTGGAAGAACAAATATTGTGAAGATGTCAGTGCTACCTAGAGCAATCTACACATTCAATGCAATCCCCATCAAAATACCATCCACTTTTTTCAAAGAAATGGAACAAATAATCCTAAAATTTGTATGGAACCAGAAAAGACCCCGAATAGCCAGAGGAATGTTGAAAAAGAAAAGCAAAGCTGGTGGCATCACAATTCCGGACTTCAAGCTCTATTACACATTTGTAATCATCAAGACAGTATGGTACTGGCACAAAAACAGACACATCGATCAATGGAACAGAATAGAGAACCCAGAAATGGACCCTCAACTCTATGGTCAACTAATCTTTGACAAAGCAGGAAAGAATGTCCAATGGAAAAAAGACAGTCTCTTCAACAAAGGGTGTTGGGAAAATTGGACAGCCACATGGAGAAGAATGAAACTGGACCATTTCCTTACACCACACCCAAAAATAGACTCAAAATGGCTTAAAGACCTAAATGTGAGACAGGAGTCCATCAAAATCCTAAAGGAGAACACAGGCAGCAATCTCTTCAACCTCAGCCGCAGCAACTTCTTCCTAGAAACATCACCAAAGGCAAGGGAAGCAAGGGCAAAAATGAACTACTGGGACTTCATCTAGATAAAAGGCTTTTGCGAAGCAGAGGAAACAGTCAACAAAACCAAAAGACAACCGACAGAATGGGAGAAGATATTTGCAAATGACATATCAGATAAAGGGCTAGTATCAAAAATCTACAAAGAACTTATCAAACTCAACACCCACAGAACAAAGAATCTAATCAAGAAATGGGCAGAAGACATGAACAGATATTTTTCCAAAGAAGACATCCAAATGGCCAACAGACACATGAAAAAGTTCTCAACATCGCTCAGCATCAGGGAAATCCAAATCAAAACCTCAATGAGATACCACCTCACACCAGTCAGAATGGCTAAAATTAACAAGTCAGGAAATGACAAATGTTGGTGGGGATGCAGAGAAAGGGGAACCCTCCTACCTTGTTGGTGGGAATGCAAGCTGGTGCAGCCACTCTGGAAAACAGTATGGAGGTTCCTCAAAAAGTTGAAAATAGAGCTACCATACGATCCAGCAATTGCACTACTGGGCATTTACCCCAAAGATACAAATGTAGGGATCCGAAGGGGTACATGCACCCCGATGTTTATAGCAGCAATGTCCACAACGGCCAAACTGTGGAAAGAGCCAAGATGTCCATTGACAGATGAATGGATAAAGAAGATGTGGTATATATATATACAATGGAATATTATGCAGCCATCGAAAGGAATGAACTCTTGCCATTTGCAACGACGTGGATGGAACTGGAGGGTGTTATGCTGAGCGAAATAAGTCAGAGAAAGACATGTATCATATGACCTCACTGATATGAGGAAATCTTAATCTAAGGAAACAAACTGAGGGTTGCTGGAGTGGGGGGTGGGGTGGGAGGGATGGGGTGACTGGGTGATAGACACTGGGGAGGGTATGTGCTCTGGTGAGCGCTGTGAATTGTGCAAGACTGTTGAATCTCAGATCTGTACCTCTGAAACAAATAATGCAATATATGTTGAGGAAAAAAAAAAAAAGAAGAAGATAGCAGGAGGGGAAGAATGAAGAGGGGGAAACCGGAGGGGGAGACGAACCATGAGAGATGATGGACTCTGAAAAACAAACTGAGGGTTCTAGAGGGGAGGGGGGTGAGAGGATGGGTTAGCCTGGTGGTGGGTATTGAGGAGGGCACATTCTGCATGGAGCACTGGGTGTTATACACAAACAATGAATCATGGAACACTACATCTAAAACTAATGATGTAATGCATGGTGATTAACATAACAATTAAAAATTTTTAAAAAAAGAATTAAATTCAGATGGCTTAGTGCTTGATCATCTACAACAAAATCACGTTTAACATTTATTTGTTACGTACCTTGTATGTGCCAAGACCTGGCTTAAATGCTTTACAGATATTATTTTATTCAACTTAATCCTCATGATGGTGCTATGATGGAGATATCATTAGTCATGTTTACAGATGATAAAACTGAGGCTCAAATGAGCTGAATGGTTTGGTGACAGACACACAACTAGCTGAAATGTGACCCAGGGTACACCTCTGAATCTCCCACAAGCCAAGGACCTTGCTTGCCCCTCTTGACCACACTACGCCCTGCCAAAATCTAGCATCATGAGAATATGGAAGCAGCAGGAAGACCATCTCAAACACAGATGTGCATGAAACGGCTTAAATCCAGAAAGCATGTGCCAAACAAAGACAGGACGCAAAGGTGATCAGAACCAAAATTAAATGTTGAGCCCTCATTTGAATTTGGCAGTTCAGAGGTGAGCACTGCTTTTCAAACTTCACAGCTACTATGTTACACGTGGCAGTTCTAAAAGTACTTTCAAACACACTGTCTTGTTTGAATCGCCAAACAAACTGATCAGAAATCTGCATAAAGAGATCAAGCGCAATATATTTATTATGCAAGCATAATATATTTCAGAAGAATATTTGAGTAACTAATATGACTAAAAATAGAGAAGTCAAATGCATACTGATTAACACAGTGAATTAACTATCCCCAACTGTAAGTATGATTCAACATCATATTCCCCAGGAAAATATTTGGACTTGGAGAATTATCCATTGAACAACATATTTTCACTCAAAAACATATTGAAATATAAGCAGCTCTTACAACACTTGCTTTTAGAATCACCGAATTTTGGCTTTGTTGAAATTACTTCTCCCATGGCTTCCATTTCTTCTGCATACACAATTTGATACCCAAATTGTGAAACAAAAACAGAATTTTTCTCATGGCAAAGGATTCCATGCAATTAGATTCAACATATTTTGAAACCTGACTATAGACGAAGGTCTGTGCTCAGCACTCTAGCATATTTAAAGCTGAACAAGGCATGTTTCCAAACATCAAGGGAGGAAACATATACGTACAGCCTGGTATAAGGCAGGCGTGGGCAGCACCGCACTGGAAATAGAGACACAGGCTATGGCCATCCAGAGAAGAGAAAGGTACGGGAACCAGGCAGGTGAGGGGACACATGAGCTGGCCTTGGGAGCGCGAGGGATCTCAGCAGCCAGAAGTGGCAGCAAAAGGCCTTCCAGTGGAGGGCCCGTGATGAGCAGACTCCTGAATGGGAGGGAAGAAGCAAGTCACACCAGCGCATCAGACCTAAGAGGCTGGGAGCTGGTATGAGTGACGTAAGACTGCCATAACAAAGTACCACAAACTTGGCAGCTTCAGACAATAGAAACTTATTTTCTCACAGGTCGAGAAGCTAAAAGCCCAAAATCAAGGAGCCAGAGGGTCGGTGCCCTCTGGAGGCTCTCATGAGAATTCCTTCCTGCCTCTCCTGGGTCTGCAGGTCGCTGGCCGCCCCAGCGATCCTTGGTGCTGAGTCGGGCCTCTGCCTCTGTCCCACATGGTTCCATCTTTCCATGGTTCTGCTCCCCCCTTCTCTTCTCTTCCCTCTCTTCTCTTCTCAGGACTTTTCATTGCAAAGACTCTTATTCCAGTAAGTTACATTCTGAGGCTCATGGTGGACACATCTTTTTTTTTCCGGGAGTGGACATAACTTAAGCCTCTACAGGGCATCTCTCACATAAATACATAATTTTAAACATATACTTTTCTTGTGTTTATGTTTGGTTAAGAATGTATCAAAAAATATCCAAGGAATAAATTCTTAAAAACAATTTGATTATCATTTTTTTTCCTTTGAATTTCATTTTTAACTAGTCAGCAGGGTTTTAAGATTATGGCCAGGTCCAGGTGACTGATTGCCGAGGGAGACTTTCCCAAACCTCCCCCTCCCACCACATGTGTAAAAGAACCAGTCACATGATATTACTGGGTCCACGGCTGTCCCAGAAATTGGCCATGAGTAATGCAACCCTGTGCAACCCTTCACCCCCTGTACCAAGCAGAGAGCTCATCTCCATATTTGAAAAATACCCCACAAAATACTAAGCAAGAGACATGAATCAAAAGCATTGTAGAAATTAGGGAAGAAAATAAAGCCTGAACTAATGCAAAATTTGCTTTATGCATGGGAAGAATTTAGAAGCTGAACCCTAAGAATGGATTTTGTAGGGCATTTCATAATTGCCTTAATTATGGAAAACACTTTTTATTGGATTAGAGGTGCAATTTGATGCTCTTTGGGTACTGGATAAAGAACTCGGTAATTGTATAAAATGATGGACAGGCTTTCAGGCTCCTACACTTGTTTTTTGACTCTGTGATTTAAGTGTGAAATTGATCTGAAGTCTGTGTGGGTCCTCTATCAAGTATGCTCGAATATAAGCAGCGCAATTCCATTTGCACTAATTCAGTACAAAATATCCTTTTGGTGTGCAAAACTCAAATGCATCTCTTAGAATAGAGAGTCCAATTTATGTCATGCTATAATCATAGCAGTTCTAAACTAATTTAACACCCTGAAGAAGTTAATTAACATCATTAAAAAGTGCATCCAGTCAAGTATAACATGTGACCCAAATAAATAATTGAATGAACCTTCCTACTCCAGGGGTGACATGTTCCAAGGCTGTCCTCTTTCATCAGACCTGGTCAACAATTGTTTGAAACATCTGACACCGACCACATTAGATGATTTTCATGAAGGTGTAAACTTACATGGCAGCCTAATAAACAACTTAAGTTTCATGGCTGACATTGATTTATACATCTTCTAAAGAGACGGTGCATGAAATGATCAGAACAGTCAATAATGCAAGCAAAATGTATGGGCTTGAGATAAGAGAGCAGAAAACAAAATCAATGCCTTCCAGCTATTAACAGCATGCAGCAGAGTTCATAGTAGATGGCATTAAACTTGAACAAGTTGCATCCTTCAAATACCTCAGAGAAACTGTCACTCCAACAGTAATTGTAAGAATAGCATTCACAGAAATGAGTATATATGGCTGTAGCTTGGTCACTGAAGGCATTTTACCAACTGAAAGCTACTTGGATGAGTTGTTTGGGGTGCATTATTATTGCAAAAATTTTAAAGAAGGTCACTAAGCATACTAATAAGTATCATTAGGTGCATAAAATTTAGGTAATGAACAAAGTCAATACATTGCAATAAACCTTCACACACAAAATAGATGCACAAAGGGCAAAGCAATCAGCTGCAAATGGATGATTTTTTTTTCCTTTAAAGAAATGAAATCGCGTGGAATTAACTATTGTTATCTTGTAATCAACACAGTCATTTTTAAGCCCTACAGGTCAGAGAAGTTTCTGTTTCCAAAACATGAAAGGAGTTCTAGTGTAAAGTATTTGGTAGAGCAGAGTGGCTGAGCACACTGGCTTGGAGATCAGATCGACCTGTGTTTGATTCACACCTTTACCGCTTACTAGCTTTTTCATTTAACCTCTCCAGGCCTCCATTTATTCATCTGTAAAATGAGATTAATTATAAGTACCTAGCAGTGTAGTTGAGAGAACATAATAATAGATGTTGGAGTAGTCTCTGAATAAAATATTCCACATCTTTATTGCCAGGATACCTGTGAATTTGTCCATATACCAGATTTTTTAAGAGACTAGTAAATTAACATAAGCATTTCAAAACAAGGTCAGAACTTTGTAATCTCCATTTATCACAAAAATAAGGTTCAGATTCCCAGCAGTTAACTGAAAGAAGCAAGTGGTCAGACTGCTCGCTAGCAATTCAAACACATCCTGGAGAATGATGCGCTCACAGTGACACCCACACATGGGCTCAGGGCCCTGCTTCCTCTTCTTTATACATTATCCAGGTGAAGGAGGATTCAGATAATCCTAGCTCACGTTTTCCATTTAACCTTGAAATGATTTCAAGTATCAGAGGATCTTTTCAAATTCCAGGTCAGCCACCCACAGCTTTGCATCTCAGGAGCACATTCTATTATCCACTCCTATTGCTGCAACTTCAAACATGGCTGCACCATCTTAAATTTCTACTGCTTGGTGGGTTTTTTGTTTGTTTTGTTTTTGTTTTTGTTTGTTTTTAGGCAGCATGCATTTGTGAAGAGTCACATGGCACGTCTTTTTTTTTTCCAGGTTTATTGAGAAGTAATTGGCATACATCCCTGTATAATTTTAAGGGGTACAGCATGATGATTTGATTTATATATATTGCGAAATGATCACCACATTAGGTGCAGCTCACATCCATTATCACATAGAGATACAACAAAAAGAAAAGGAAGAAGAAAAAAAGGAATCTTCTCCTTGTGATGAGAACTCAGGATTTACTCTTTCAACAACTGTTCTATAGGTCATATGACAGGGTAACCTAGTCATCATGGCATACATTACATCCCTAGGATTTATTTATAACTGCAAGTTTGTACCTTTTGACCACCTGTCTCCAATTCCTACCTCCCCATTCTCTACCTCTGATAACCACAAGACTGATGTCTTTTTCTATGGGTTTAGCTGGGGGGGGGGGGGGCGGTTGTTTGGTTTGGGTTTTTTGTTTTTGTTTTGGGCTTTTTTTTAGATTCCACATATAAGTGAGATCCTACAGTATTTGTCTGACTTATTTCACTTAGCATAATGCCTTCAAGGTCCATCCATATTGTCACAAACTGTAGAATTTCCTTGTTTTTTATGGCTGAATAATATTTCATTATATACACACATATATATGGTATATAAGTATATGTATAGATGATATATATGTATATATATAAGTATGTATACATACCACAACTTCTTTATCCATTCACCTATCAATGGACACCTAAGTTTGTTCCCCTGTCTTGGCGACTGTAAATAGTGCTGCTATGAACATAGGGTTGCAGCTATCTTTTTAAGTTAGTGTTTTCATTTCTTTCAGATAAATACCCAGATGTGGAATTTCAGGATCATATGGTAGTTCTATTTTTAATTTTTTGAGCATCCTCCATACTGTTTCCATAGTAGTATCTGTCATCTCTTATCTTTCTGATGATAGTCATTTCAACAGGCATGAGGTGATATCTCGCTGTGGTTTTAATTTGCATTTCTCTAATGACTAGTGATGCTGAGCATCTTTTCATGTATTTGTTGGCCTCTTGTATATCTGCTTTGAAAAAAAATGTGTAGTCAGGCCCTTTACACATTTTTTAATTGGGTTGTTTGGGGTTTTGCTATTTAATTATATAAACTCTTTGTATATTTTTTATATTAGCCCCTTATTAGATATATGGTTTGCAAATATGTTTCCCCTTCCATAGGTTGTCTTTTCACTTTGTTGATGGTTTCTTTTGCTGCGCAGATGCTTTTCAGTTTAGTGTAGTCCCGCTTGTTTGTTTTTTATTTTGTTGCCTGTGTTTTAGGTGTCATAAGCAAAAAATCATTACCAAACCCATGTCAGGGAGTTTTGTTCCTATGTTTTCTTCTAGGACTTTCATGCTTTCAGGTCTTACATTTAAGTCTTTAATCCAAATTAATTTCTGTGAGTGGTGTAAAATAGGAGTCCAGTTTCATTCTCTTGAATGTGAATATCCAATTATCCCAGCACCATCTTTTGAAGAGACTGTCTTTTCTCCATTGTGTATTCTTCACTCCCTTGTCAAATATTAGTTGGCCATATGTGCTTGGGTTTATTTCTGGACTCTCAGTTCTGTTCTATTGGTCTTTTTGTCTGTTTTTATGCCAGTGCCATACTGTTTTGATGACTATAGCTTTATAGTATAGCTTGAAATCAGGAAGTGTGATGTCTCCAGCTTTGTTCTTTCTCAGGATTTTTTTGGTTATTTGGGGTCTTTTGTGGTTCCATATAAGTTTTAAGATTATTTTCCACTTATGTGAAAAATGCCATGGGAATTTTAATTGGGATTTCATTGAATCTATAGATGGCTTTTGGTATTATTGACATTTTAACGATGTTAATTCTTCTAATCCATGAATATGAGATACCTTTCCACTTATATGTGTCTTCAATTTTTCATTAATGTCTTGTGGTTCTCGGAGTAGAGATCTTTTACTTCCTTAGTTAAATTTATTATTTAAGTAATTTGTTACTGATTTATTGTAAATGGGATAGGTATCTTTCTTTTTTTTTTTAAGTTCTTGTTGCTGTATAGAAATGCTACTGATTTTTATATGTTTACTTTGTATCCTGCAACTTTATTAAATTCATTGATTAGATCTAACAGTTTTTTGGTTGAGTCTTCGGGATTTTCTATATATAAAATCATGTCATGTGCAAATAGAGACAATTTAACTTCTTTCCAATTCTGACATCTTTTATTTCTTTTTCTTGCCTGATTTCTCTAGCTAGGACTTCCAGTACCATGCTGAAAAGGAGTGGTGAGCGTGGGCACCTTTGCCTTGTTCCTGATGTTAGATGAAATGCTTTTAACCTTTCACCATTGAGTACGATGTTAGCTGGGGGCTTGTCATATATGACCTTTATTATGTTGAGATATGTTCCTTCTTTGTTAAGAATTTTTATCATGAAAATATGTTGAATTTTGTCAAGTGCTTTCTCTGCCTCTATTGAGATGATCATATAATTCTTTTCTCTCATTCTATTAATGTGATGTATCACATTGATTTATTTGCATATGTTGAAGCATCCTTGCATCCCAGGTATAAATCCCACTTGATCATGATGAATGATCCTTTAAAGGTCCTGCTGAATTCATTTTGCTACTATTTTATTGATAATTTTTGCATCAAGGATATGGCCTGTAGTTTTCTTTCCTAGTAAGTCTTTTTTAGTTAAGGCAATAAGATAATGATGGCCTCATAAAATGAGTTTAGGAATGTTCCCTCCTCCTTGATTTTTTTAGAAGAGTTTGAAAAGGATTGGTGTTAATTACATGGCACATTTCTAATGGCAACTGGTAATTCTTCATCACACAGTTGTATAAATTATCACCTTCTTTTCCTTCAATTGTGCCATGAACAACTGTTGAACTAGGTAAACATTTTGTTGAAATATTGTATATGAAAAATGATCATATATTAAAAATACAAATGACTGTGTCTCAGGACATCAGGGCTGGAAATATTGGCCCTGGGTAGGAAAGTGCTCATGGCCCTGGCCCTGTGCTATTATTTAGTAATGGAAATAGAAACACAGCCCCTCCCTCCATTTGCCAGCAAGGTGATTCTGCAGCAATCAAACACTGAAAAGCACACCTGCCGCTGGGCCAGAGTCCCCAACACAGAAACTTCCCACTGAAGCAAATATCTTTTCATTAAGCTCCACAAAGCACCATCAGGGGCTTTTTTAACCTGACTTTGTGCTTCATTTGGTGCAGCCCAGTGCAAGAAGCTGTAGGAGGACAGCCCTTGAGCATAAACTATTTTCTACCACCCCACTAGATAAAGGCTCCCTAAAGATGTTGATTTTCCATTCCCAGTTTCTCAGCACCCATGGGCTGTAAACACAAACCTGGCCCATAGCGCTTAGTGATTGGGTGACAAGATACTCATGTTGGGAAAATGACAGTCAATGAAGTGCCCCAAAATAATAATACCACTAAAAATAGGAAACTGAAATCATAAGTTTGATCATTTGGGTTGAATCTTTAAATCAATCCAATAGTTAGAGGGGGGAAAAAAAGGTTTGTGTTGGGAGAGAAGAGTACGTTTAGTAGTCCCAGCTCTCTCTCTTAAGCAAAATCATGTATAAAAGGAAAAAAAATGATACAAGCAGAACTACTGGCATTCAAAGACAGAGAGGGGCAGCTCAGCCCATGGAGCAGGTTTTCTGATCTCTGCTAATCATTCTCCCTGTTCAAGCCAGCTGGGGCCTCTGAGGGGCTGGTTTTGTTCCTTGCCACCAAAGACTTTACAATCCCTTTGGGAAAGCAATGATAACAAATATTCAGTAATGGTACAATGCGAGGGAATAGTTTTGCCCTGTTAAGTAGATGATATAAACTTAAATTCTATAGGGGTTCAGAGAAAGGAGAGGTTGGTGACACAGATACAGCAGGGGCCATCTAACCAGGCAGCTCCATTTGTCAGTCTGCTTATTTCTGTGCCTTAATGCCATCCTAGTGTCTTTGACTGTATCACTCCCCAACCGTGGGTGCCCCCATTCCCTTCTCAGGACCCCCATCATGGAGGTGTTGGAAGTTTCTCCTTCTTGCTGAAGCTATCCCTGATCACTGCCATCCACAGGTGCTCTGGGACATGCGGACCCCACACCCCACTCTTCCGTAGACCGTCTCTCCGTGACTATAAACATCTATGAAGCATTTGTGCCTAGTGGCTATTGAGGGAAAAAGCAGTTCAGGATCTTCCATGTACTGCTTGTAATAACAGAAATTGTTTTGCCCTCTTTTGTACAAACTATTCAACCCACTCATTATCCTTCTAATAATTTCACTTAAAGAAGCTATCACAGGTGTTGGTAAGGTCTTAGGTGCAAAGATATTCTTTGAAGCATTGTTTATAATAGTGAAAATTTGAAAATATTCTAAGTATCTAATAACAGATAATGCATGCAATAGAATATAAGCGACCAACAAATATGGTACAGCAAATGAATATTTATGAGCATAGAAATATGCCTACAATATATTAAGTGAGAAAAACACAGGCTACTACATGGTAGACACAATGTGATCCTATAATTTATACATATAAAATTATATATATATATATATATATATATGTTTATATGCATAGAAACTGCCCACTATTGGATGAAGTGCATTCATGTTTTTACTTTATTGCTTTGATATTTTTCTGATTTTTTTTCTTTGATAAAGAAAGCAACCCAAGGATGTTTATAATGACCATTCCCACAAAGCATTTTCCTTTTTATTATGAAATATTTTATGCCTGCAAATGAGTTTTTGGAATAGTATAATAAGTACCTAAGTACCCCCACCATGGAGCTTGCACAATTGTCTTTTGGGGCAACTTTGCTTTTAGCAAAGGGGTATAAGAAATGAACAAAGTAGGTCAGAATGCTGAAATGTGATGTGGATTTACCCTCCAGTAATGAGGGGTTTCATTCTGACCCTCTTAAACTCAGTTTTTAACTGCCCAGACTATGTCTAAAAAACACCCTTTTCCCAGCCTCTGCACCAGTAATAGTAACATATAATGCAGTACAAAGAACCATGATTTTTCCCTATCCAGGGAACTGTTATCATCTGCTGTGGTAAGCTGGCTGTGGAGCCTGGGCCTGAGCCCACACACAACTCACCTCCTGATTTACTTAAATCTTTTTGCTTCTATCAACCACAGGGAATGGGGACACTTACAGGTAACAACTGACAATTTGAACAGAAAATACAGAGAAAAGCTGTGTAAAGCAAGTGGCTCAGATTATAGCTGTTGACTTCTAATATTATTTGATAGATGAGGCCGCTACAATTATGTACTGCTCATGGGTTCCATTACTGGAACAAGAAGCACACAAAATAAGGGCAATTTCCCAAACAATATACGGGTCCACTTAACTTCCTCAAGAGCCCTTTCTGCAAGTGAAAGAGCCTCCTTGTAAAAGACACAAAGATAATGCTCTGGCAAGTTGACACGAGCATTTAGTTCATACCACGTTAACTGCCTTTTGTTATTTCTGCCATGCACTAGTTAAGGCCAAATTGGGTATTATTTTTAACTAAACGCTTGTTTTAAAACGCAGTCGTGGAATCTACCATTTTTCCCTAAAATAAAGTAAAAGTTTCTTTTACTCTAAAAAGCTCTAAGAAAGAAATTTGAAAACCTCTAACCGAATGAAACAGTGAAAAAAGTTTCCACCTTAATTTTTCACGAGACTTCCTCCCAACTTGCTACCCTAAAATTATTAGAACGGATTTCATTCTTAAAAAAAAATGATTCTGTGGTTTAACCTTATGTTACTATTTAAAGATCAAAAAGAAACTCTGTCTCTAGAGGAAGAAAAATGCAATACATTTTTGGAAGACAAAAAATAAAGTGCCTGAGCAGTGAATGGAAGTATTACACCCGTGTTAACTATCAATTCATTTTGCATTGTGAACTTGGATTGAGCCATTGGATGGAATGAGTTTTGGAAATGTTAAAACTGCATCAGGAATTACACTTGTCCCCCCCCCCCACCTCCTTCCCCACCTTGGAGAATGGAAAGAGGAAGGAGGAGCCTGAGGATGAACGTATTTAAATCAGAAAAACCCAGGATAAATCCTGGCTGATGACCTTGTAATTTGGAATAATACTATTCCAAAAACTCATCTGAAGGCATAAAATATTTCATAATAAAAACAAAAATGTTTTGTGGGAATAATTATAAACACCTTTGGGTTGCTTTCTTTATCAAAGAAAAATAGATATGGGCATAACTATAAGCGGGTAGCCACTAGAAGCTCACCCAAAGTGGTTTACCTTTATCTCCCAGACAGAATCCACATGCATGAACTTAAATAGTGCCTTATTTTCTAAATTAAAATCCCTCTGATTTTTTTCCCATTTATTCTCATTGCTTTGATGTATTCCCAAACCAAAATATGGGAAAGTCTAGAAGACGCACAGGTTATTGGACTCCTTTTCTTCCTTTTCCTATCCTACTTTATCCCATTTTTCAATTGATACACAGTTGACCTGACTACTAGCAGGGCTGTGTCTTCCCCTTGACCAAACACTACAGATGAATTCTCCTAGGTACTTAGCCAAGAAATGTCCAGGTCCCCTAAAATCTGGGTCACTGTGAGCATCCATAAGTGGAGCTGGTCAAAAAGCGTGCTCCTCTTCAATAATACTCAAGAGAGATGGTTAAGTCTGTACAGTTTAATTATAACATTCAGGATTTTTTTTTATTATTCTTTCTCAGCTCCTAAAGTCTTTTAAGTCTCTTTTTAAAAGGCCTCTGCACAAAAGGTAACTTCATCCTGGAGAAAAAGAAACTCAGACTTGGCCATACCACTTCCACTTGGGCATTGATTAGATGTCTTTTTTTTTTTTTTTAACAAATTCAAAAAGAAAGGGGACACGATTTAAAACTAAAATAGAACCAGGCACATTGTACAAAGGATTATTTCAAGTAATTCTCCTTGAAACTATAACAAAGGAATGTTTCCTGGGGATTAAATGGACTGTCAGGTAATCAGAAAAGTTCTTTTAGGTTTTTCCTCAGGAAGAAAAAGAGCACTTTGGATGGATTTTGTTCCTGGCATTTTATGACACTTTACAGCTTATTCCCTGGTGTCACACCGATTTATTTTATTATTCATGAGCTCCGTGAAGGAAGGAATGATCTTAGAGGTCCCCAGCTGGACCACACTAATAGATCCTTTTTCTATCCTCCATCTTCTGTTACTTTAATATGGATAAGATTGTTTTATTAATGAGGGCAAATGGGTTTCCTGAATATCAGCCTCTCCTTTGGTCACTCTGGAACTTGATATACTTGATTAATTGATTTTCAACTTTTTGAGCACCCACACTATTTTTGACACTGTACTTTTAAAAAATTAGGACCTAAATGAACAAAAGCTGTACCTCCAGGAAGTTACATTCTAATGAAATAAGACTGACCTCCATTACTAATTGATGACACTACAGTCAACTATCAATTATTCATGTAAAGATTATCCATGACACACTTTGTAGAGCATCCATTGTGAATTTCTAATCCTAGGCTTTCCTACTTTTCAACCACACAGACTTAGGGGATGCAGTGTGAAATATCTCACCACACTACAGATTTAGCCACAGAAGAAAGCAAGCCAACTGCCCCCCAGCTGCCTATGGATCTTAATCTTCATTCAGTAAGCAGGCATGGAGTACTTTGGAAAAATCAGGCACCACAGAGAAAGATGAATTAAGTGTGAATAAGGCATACCAGATGCTCACAGATAGGAGTAGCTAATTCTACTGTTGGAAAGAAACAGAAAAGAATATCAATGAGAAGATGACACTTGATTTGAGTATTGAAAATTCAGTGGGTGTGGAGGGTGGACAAAATGAGAAGGCATTCTAAGCAGAGTATGAGCAAAGGCATAGAATTGTTAAATAGTGTGATGCACTATGAAATTTTCATGTTTAGTGTGACCCTGGGGTTGGCAGGTGGAAAGATGTAATGCAGTTGCTAGCAAGAGATAGAACTGAAAAGATAAGCAGAGAAGGGGGCCTCAACAGGACTTCTCTGCTTTGGTTTTAAAGGGACAAGGAGTTCAGCACTCCTCACTATATGACTCAGGTAACAAAGTAGTTGGGTGCCATCACTAAAATTGGGAATACTGAAGGAGAAACATTTTCAGAGGGAAAATCATGGGTTCGGTTTGGGACGTTTCCCTCGCTATGGTGCTGAGAGCTGTGAATAGGTTATGACTCTTAACATCAACACCTGGGTTCCACAATCGGCTGCTATTGGGCTAATAGTCAACTAAAGCCAAGAGATTATTCTCTCACATACCTCCATTACATAAGACAGGTCTCCCATCATCTGTGTGGTCTCTGTAGCCTAAATGCAGAAGTGCGTACTAATTCGGACAGGAGGATTTTCTGGATTTTTCCAGAAATCAAGTACTGGTTATTTCCATTGTTCAATCTTGTTTTTTGTCCTATTTAGTATAGATACTGATACTTCTTCTGCTTTATTTTTAGACATGTAGATGATACATAGACTATGTTGGAGATGACTTCTCAGGTCCAAAGAAAACAGTGTCACAATTGGCCTTAAAGTTGGCCCACATTGGCCATGGAGGGAAATGGTGCCAAAATGTCTAAGAAACATCACTAGGAATATAACATAGTCATTCATTCATTCATTCATTCATTCATTCATTTGACACATACATGCTGAGGACTTGCTACATGCCAGGCCAGTGGATGGGGGAGCCCATTAAGATCTCTGCCCTCATGGAGCTTACATTCCAGTGGGATGGACAAGACACCAGACATCAGTATTTGGTGTTGAAGAAGACAAAATGGAGTGGGAGGTTTAGTGGGGATGGCAGCCCAAATAGGGTGGTCAGAGAACGCTCCACTGAGTAAATGACATTACACCAAAAGGTGGGAAATGAGAAAAAAATCATGCAGACCAAGATTGGAGGAAAAACATTCCAGAAAGGACAGCAGAGGAACTAAGACCAGAACTGGCTTGGTGTGTTAGAAACCGAAAAACTACCAGTCTGGCTGCAGCAGTGCTGGTAAAGGGATAGTGGAACAGGCTAAGGGGGAAAAGGAGGCCGAGCAGATCATGGACAGACAGGAGCAAGGGCATCAGCCACACGGAATCAAACTCATTTCAGAACCTATTAGGGACCTCAGTCATGTGACTTAAACTCTCAGAAAACTTTTTTTTCCATATCTTTCAAAATAGCAGCAGTAATATTTTTATCACTTGAGAAGAGTAACTATACAGTGTCTGGCACATAGGAACAACCTAATAAATGTTTGTTTCTACCTCTCCTTTTTCTTCTTTTAATAGCAATCAAGGAAGCCAATGTGGATTGTGCATGTTAAGAAAAATGAGCCTTTTCTGGTCTAAATGTGTGAGGTCTTCTTTCCTGCAGCTCCTGATTCCTGGAGCTAACCTTCAGCACTCCCCCTTTTCTGGGAACCCTGGGGCCAGAGGTCCAATGTTGCCAAGATAGATCAGGTAATGTGATGGTGAAAAATGTTCCCATGTGAGCCTGGAGACCTTCAAATTAATTTCCTGTGTAACCCTGGCATTTGTGAGCTGAGGTCTCACAAGTTAAAAATAAAACAGTAGCTAACTCTGCAAGATAAATGCTTTCTAAAATCAACAGCTACTTTGAAGTCCTTAGAGAAATGTACTTTAAAATGCAGGTTATTCTGCTTAATCATCACCTATTCCCTTCCTCCTGAGGTTGGGGGTGGGGAAGGGGACAGCAGGGAATATGGAATATTCCTGATTTGCCGACTTCCCTCCCCAGCTATCCTTGATGGCAGATTAAATCATTTCTGAGATCTTATTTAAGACCTCTTTCCTCCTTGATCACCTCACCATCATCCCTCCATCTTTTCTGTGTCCCCAGAAGCCCCAGAGAGGTCTGGCCCACCCCCTGCAGTTTTAGTTTCTCCTCTCAAAAATAGAAGCCTGTCCTTTCCTCCATGACCAACACTCTGCAATTCCATCTCCTCTTGCCAAACTCTCGCTCAAGGACTGGACACCAGAGTTACGTGTCCCCAGGCTCTTCTGCAGCCTGCCTTTTGGCTGGGTGCCCTGCTGAAAAGGAGGGTGGAAAACAACCACTGCTCACCCACTCACTGTCACAATGAGTGGACCTGCTGATATACTCACTGACTTAAAAAACTTGGGGGTGGATCTGTACACAAACTTTGAATTCTCATGAACACTCAAGTCTTGCTCTTGCTGTAATATGTGCTCAATAAAAAAAGACACTTGCGGGATTTAGGTATGCAGAATTAATTGTTCTGCATACAATCTCTTCACAAATTCTGTGTAGTGGGCTGAAAGGTGGCCCCAAAAGAAATATGTCTACATCCCAATCCCTGGAACCTGTGAATATGACCTTATTTGGAAAAAGGATTTTTGCAGATGTAATTAAGATAAGAAATCAAGAGATGGTGAGATCACTCTGCATTATCTGGGTAGCCCTAAATCCAGTGACAAATGTCTCTGTAAGACTGAGACAGAAAGTGATGACACAGAAGCAGAAGAAGAGGAGAGGAGGTAATGTGGCCACAGACGCAGAGACTGGAGTGATGATGTGTCTATCAGCTAAAGAATGGGGCAGCCACTGGAATCTAGGGGAGACTGGGAGGGATTGGTGCCTAGAGCCTCCAGGGAAAACACAGCCCCGCAGACACCTTGATTTTGGACTTCTAACCTGCAGAACTGTGAGAGAACAAACATCTTCTATCTTAAGCCATCTAATTTCTAGTAATTTGTTACAGCAACCACAGAAAACTAACACGCTGTGTTTAGAGGAAGCATCTAAGATATTGTGATTTCTTATGGATAAAGGGCTTCATATAAAGGTTTCTCCTGTCAGTGGACATCTAAACTTGTCCTCAAAACTGTAGGCTCGATTCTCAATGATCCAACAAGAGAAACAGGAGGGCAGAACCATTGTCATGTGTATGAGTTTTAAATCTCAGTCATGGGAAGACTGAGAAATCAGTCATTAAGGAGACCTGGGGATTAATTCATTAAATACTAAAGTATTTTATCTTAACACCTTTTGGAGTGCTCTTTATAAAATGGGCCTTAAGTTTTCCCTGACAATTAAAGATGACATAAAACATAATCAAACTTTTCTTAAGAAGGAAGATTGAATAAATTTAAAATAAATATCGGGGCGCCTGGGTGGCTCAGTTGGTTAAGCGACTGCCTTCGGCTCAGGTCATGATCCTGGAGTCCCTGGATCGAGTCCCGCATCGGGCTCCCTGCTCGGCGGGGAGCCTGCTTCTCCCTCTGACCCTCCCCTCTCATGTGCTCTCTCTCATTCTCTCTGTCTCAAATAAATAAATAAAATCTTTAAAAAAAAATTTAAAATAAATATCTATGACCATGATGTGCTATGGATGTGGCTACATGGGTACAGCATGTTCTGTAGTAAATGACTCTTTTCCCCTCCACCATCACCTCACTGCCCCGGTTTCTAAATTGCATTAATTAACTGACACTGATGCCTTCCAGGGTTATTGAACGACAGCACAACCTTCTTCTCTCTCTCTCTCTCTCTCTCACACACACACACATACACCCACACATGCACACACGCACACACACACACTTGCTCTCTTCATTCTTTCTATGATCAATTACTGGGATTCCCAGAAACCCAGTGAGTAAGAAGGGATTACCGCCTGATACAGGGCATTCTCGTAGGTGAAGTCTCAACTGCCAAATAGCATAGACAAGGGTGGATACAAAAGGAGCCTTGATAGCATATGCTGGTAATTGCTGCTTTTTATCTGCTAGGTTGTTTTGGTACACCTAAGACCAGGAGTAAAGTGGAGGAGAAAAATGCCCCTTGGTGGAGCGGACATGCTCTGGATAGAGCCCTGCTGGGCATCAAACTTCAGGCTGAGAGACACACAGCCATCTCTTTAGCTGTGATGCTGAAAGTGGATTCAAAGATTACACGTGAAGGAGGAGGCGGGACCAAGCAAATCCAGGCTCCTGTCTGTGGACAGAAACAGAGTCTGGATACTATTCAAGCATGAGTAAAGAGGGGAAAACAGCAATATGTAGGATTCACACCTAAGATACTCAATGGAAGAGAATACTTTGAAAAAGATATACTGCAGTATCCCAAAAATGTTTAGAAAATTCTTCTTGCACCTAATAGAATACAAATAAAATGTAGAAGAAAAAGTAATATCAACAAGGGGAATCTTAATGCTTAGAATAGAATTCAAATAAAAGGAACAAAGTCTTATAGAGGCAAAAGGAGAAAAAGGTACTGCTGTACACCTTCTCTTGGAAGGAAGAAGACAAGCAGAAGAGGACCGTTTACCTTAGCCTATAACACTTATAGAAACAGGTCACAGAATGCTTCTGAAAACGTCAACGGAAACAGTAAACACTAGCAGAACTATATGTAGAATTTGTTTGTTTTTCCAAAGTGTTTGCTGATTGCCTACTATGACATCAGGCATTGTGCTGAACATGAACTAGAAAGATAGAAACTTTCTAAAACTTTCCAAGAAGTGAAAACATAGTTTACATCTAAAATGTAAAAATCAAAGAAAGCAGAAAGGAAGCACAAAATAACATAAAACCAAATACACTGCTTATAACAATAAATTTAAATGGATTAAACTCTCTAATGAGCTAAAAACTGGCTGGGTAAAGATCAGGAAAAATGGAGAGAGAGAAGGGTAAGAGAGGAGGTAACATAAAGCAAAATGTCCTCCAAAAGAGTTAAGAATAGGTCAACAGGTATCAGGCAAAGTTAAATAAATAAATAAATAAATAAATACAAACAGGATCCCCAATGCTAATA
The DNA here is from genome assembly GCF_011800145.1 of Mirounga leonina. NCBI lineage: Eukaryota > Metazoa > Chordata > Mammalia > Carnivora > Phocidae > Mirounga > Mirounga leonina. Next base: position 566,232 of record NW_023270816.1, read on the forward strand.
TCATGTGAAAGAATTCAAGGAGAATTAGAACTTTTGAAAGAATAATTCCATTTCCAATAATTCACCATAAGTAAATTATTCTGGGTACAAATAGAGAGCTCCCAAGAATGGTCATTGCTACCTCTTTATAACAGAGCAAAACAGAAAATAACCTAAGTGACTAATAACTAGTGAAATAAAATAATTCATATCCACAAAACAAGATACTACATAGCTATTAAAATATGTTTGCAAGCATATTTGGTGACTTGAGAAGATGCTCAAGATATATTTTATAGTGAATCAAAAACAGGTTACTCATCAGCCTGTATTATATGATCTGATTTTCTTTTTCAAAAAGTAGTCTATTCATAAACACCAAAAAGCACAGTCAGAGCAAATTGCATGCATCCTTTGATACCTATTTCCTTGCTGCATTTTCTTTTTCTTGCTCTGTTCCTTTTCTGTACTTTTGTCAGCAAATAAGTTTAAGTTGGCCCATATCTAAATACTTCTAAACTAAATGCTGTCTTAACTTGTTTTTGAGATAAAATATGTATAACATAGAAAGGTGAAAGGAAGAAATGTTGCCTCTTGACCCACTGCCCTCCTCCTGTTGGCCCCACCAAAGGGGCCTCCAGCTACCCAAGTGCTCAAGAGATAATTCTGGAAGTCAACCTGGGCCCTTTCTTGTGCCTAATCCCACATCTCCACGCCTATTGCTTCTTCCTCCAAAATGCCTGGAGTCTGTTCTCTTCTTGCACCCCAGTGCCAGCATCCCAGTCCACCTCACCTCCATCACCTCTGTCTCCTGCCTGTCCTGCCCCAGAGACCTCCAACTGACTCTGTTCACTCTCCCTTACCTCCAACTTTGCAACTCTCCACAATCAGAGTGCTTTTCTTTTTTTTTTTAATTCAAGTTAGTTAACATATAGCATATTATTAATTTGGGGATTGAATTTAGTGATTCATCAGTTGCATATAACACCTGGTGCTCATTACATCAAGTGCCCTCCTTAATGCCCATCACCCAGTTACCCCATCCCCCACCACCACCACCTCTCAGAGTGCTTTTCAATAGGAAATCAGGGCAAGTCCTTCTCTTGTTTAGATTCTTCCAGGGGCTTCCTGCAGCATGGGGGATAAATGCCACTAGGCCCCATTGATCAGGCATGGCCTACCCTTCCACCTTCCCTGCATCACCATCCCCATCATTCACTGAACTCCAGCAGCCTGGCCTTCCTCCTCCACCTCACCCAACTCCCAGCCTTCATATATGTGACTCAGAACCTCATATACGTGCTGCTTCTCTCTGCTCCCACTGCTACTCATAGTTCATTTCTCTTACTGAATGTCACTTCCATCTGGAGACATTTCTTGACTTTACAGTTTAACTAGGTTCTACCCCAATTATCTGTCTAAAAATACCTTACTATTTTTCTTTACAGTATTTATCATTCTTTTTAATTATTGATCTATTTGATTATTTGAGGAATATTTGTTTCCCCCTCTAGATTATGAGATTCCTATGGATGAGGCCTTGCTTTTCTATCATTGATGGACACCCAGCACTCAGTGCAGTGCCTAGCACCTAAAAACGAGAGGAATAGAATTTATGCAGCACTTCCTATGTGCCAAGCAGGCTTAACTCATTTAGCTCCATTAACTCACTTAATCCTCACAAAAAGCCTATGATGTAAAAGCCACTATTATTCCCATCTTGCAGGTGAGAAAACTGAGGCCTAGAGAATTCAGTTGTTTGTCTGAGGCCTTGCTGATAATGAATGGTTGAGCCTGGATCTGAAGCCAGACAATCTGACTTCCCACTCTCCACCCTTTATCTTGACACTATACTGCTTCTCCCCATGCATGCTCCATAAATTTTGTTCAATAAATCCTACTGCCCTAAGGAACCATCTTCTTTCCATGCATATATATGTGGGCATGGCATTGTTTGTAGTATAAAATGGGAACTGCATTCATGCTACAACCTTGACCTCCGCTATTTTTAACTAATGCTATATGAATATAGATTTTTCATGGTGGCATATTATTCCAACGTACAAATCTATCTGAATTTATATATTCATTCTCTTATTTATTGAGCTTTTAGAGGGCGTCTTTATTAGTTTGGGCTGCTATAACAGAATACCACAGACCAGGTGGCTTATAAATAATAGAAATTAATTTCTCACAGTTCTGGAAATTGGAAGTTGGAGATCAGAGCACCAACACAGTGGGGTTGTGGTGGCAGTCTTCTTTTTCTGGGTTGCAGATGGCTGTTTTTTCATTGTGTCCTCACATGACAGAAAGGGAGAAAGCTCTCTGGGGTCTTTTTTTTTAAGGGCACTCCACCCTCATGACCTAATCACTTCCCAAAGCCTCCATCTTCTAACACCATCACATTGGGAGTTGGGATTACAACCTCTGAATTTGGGGAGGACATAAACATTCAGCCCATAACAGAGGGGTTTTTCTTTTTCAATTTATTGCTATTTTAAATGGCTTTCTAATGACATTCTTGAACATAAATATTGTCAGTGCCTTATGATAAATTCCATGAAGTAATTCAAGAGATATGGATTTTGAGGTATGTTGACTAATTGTCTTCTCAAAAGGCTAGAGGGCACCTGTTTCCTCACAGTCATGCCAAATGAGGCTATATATCCACCTAAAATCACACTAGTGGCATGAGTATTTCCCAAAAAACCTGGGGATAGATGTGTTTTATAACATATTTGGGGTATCTTTTTTTTTTTTAAGATTTTATTTATTTATTTGAGAGAGAGAATGAGAGAGAGAGTACATGAGAGGGGGGAGAGTCAGAGGGACAAGCAGACTCCCTGCTGAGCAGGGAGCCCGATGCGGGACTCGATCCAGGGACTCCAGGATCATGACCTGAACCGAAGGCAGTCGCCCAACCAACTGAGCCACCCAGGCACCCTGGGGTATCTTTAACTTTGGTTCTGACTTGGAGAGTATCAAAATTGTTTTACATTCATCGATTAACTGATTGAAGGAGATGACAATGTCAGGGTTTCCATAGATATTGAAGAACTGACTCTATCCCAGTTCCTGAATAGTACTTATGCTATTAACAATTATAAACAAAATCTCAGGGGAAGCGTCATTAATTCAGATTTAAGCTGAATTCCATTTTAAAATGATATTCCAAAATATGATGTTATTCTTTCCTTTTCCGTGTAAAACCACCAAGCAAAATATACATTTTTACCACCTGCTGCTCTCTCAATACTATTTCCAAAATTAAACAGTATAAAAAGCAGAGCTCCCAGAACAGAGAGCCCAAAAGAAAAACAAGCTCTGTATGTAGGCTAGACCACAACAATAACACTAACAGGAAGGTGTGATTAGACTACATTGACAGGATCTGCTTGCTTATTTTTTGCCTATAATTCCATGCTTCTCCAAACAACATGTGGAATGTTCCTTGATTACAGTGAAGAAACTGCACCTTTTTATTGCATTGCATTCCCAATGGACTGCACTGAAATCTTGGAGCTGACATGATAGATAGCTCATCTCAGCATTGGATTATGAGTAAATTTTAAGAAAAACATCTAAATCCAATATATCCTATTAAAAGGGACACTACACACCCACAAAAAGAACCAATTGGACTATATACAATTATCATGGAAGAAAAGAATTAACCCCCCAAAATTAAGAATTCGACCACTAGAAGTAAACATAAAAGAATCAAGAGAAATGGAAACTCATGAAAAATGCATACCCATTACAAAATACATTACTTATTTAAATAAAAGTTAGTTGTACCACAAAACCTTACTGTTCAGAATTTTCAAGGATTAGACTACACATACTAATCCACTCATATGATGAAGAAATATTTATAATACCCAGGGATCCTATATATATACAACATAGGGTTTATGAACAACAAAATCTTGGTATTGAGACATTCTCTGAATTTTTACAAGTAATGAAAGATTTTATTTTAAATATGCACACACAAGAGGTGCCTGGATGACTCAGTCAGTTAAGTGTCCAACTCAATCTCGGCTCACGTCTTGATCTCACGGCCATGACTTTGAGCCCCACGTTGGGCTCCATGCTGGGCATGGAGCCTACTTAAAAAAATAAAAATAAAATAAAATAAAATGCACACAAGTAAGAAAAGCTCTCTAGCACTTCTTGAATTACACAATGACCTCTCATTTAACCGCTTTCTCTAAACAGCAGCAACTTGCAAGAAGGTTCTACAAATGGAAAGTACCAATATAGTGCTGGGACCTCACACCAGGTCAAGATCATTCAGAATAGAAGAAAGATCTTCCCTCTTCATATAAAGAGAATTATGTTCAAAAACTATTATTATGCTAAGCATGAGGGAAAAGTTTCATCCTGGGGCCCCTGGGGTGGCTCAGTCAGTTAAGTGTCTGCCTTCGGCTCATGTCATGATCTCAGGTTCCTAGGATTGAGCCCCGTGTCGGGCTCCCTGCTCAGTGGGGAGTCTGCTTCTCCCTCTGCCCTTCCCCCCCAACTCATGCTCTCTCTCTCAAATGAATAAATAAAATATATTTTTGAAAGTTTAATCCTTTTTTAAAAGTGTATATATAGGGGCCAGTCAGTTGAGTGTCCAACTCTTGATTTCGGCTCAGATCATGATCTCAGAGTCATGAGATTGAGCCCCACATTGGGCTCTGCACTCAGCTCAGAGTCTGCTTGGGATTCTCTCCCTCTCCCTGCCCCTCACCCTCTACCACTCGCACATGTGTGTGCACTGTCTCTCTCTCTAAAAAAAAAAAAAAGTATATATATAAAATAGTTGTCAGTAAAAATTTGGGAAATTCTAGAGCTACAGCCTCGAGACATTTCACTGGGTACTAGAACTCTATAAATCCCACTGGAAGTAAGTAAATCTACTGCGTCTATAACTCAGTCATCCAGGTAAAACCAACCTAAGAAGAAGGTGCAGAGGAGGGAGGGGTCCAGGGAAGAAGAATAATCATGAGTTCATATTTTGGGGCCTCCATTTCTGACCATATAGTAAAAAGGGGGCATCAATTCAAGCCCCTGGGAAGAACTTACTGGAGAAGGAATAAGGAAGGTGTCCTTACTCCTGTGTGAAGACAGGAGCAAAGAGAAGTAAGAGCTGTGACTTTGGCTCTAAATTATCTTGAAGGCTTTCATGCTGAAACTCCAGAAGCACAGGGAACTCTAGAAAAGATGACACAAAAAATGCTTTATGATGCCTGGAATCTCTGAATGTGGATAAAAGTTAAAAACTGGAGTTTAGCTTTCACTAAGGCAAGCAGTAATCGATTGGCCATCCTCATGTACCTGTATGAAGACTGCCACAGTGTTAGACGTGGGTTTTCAGATTATATAGTTTAGAGGTTTGATTATCATAGCTACTAGAAGAAATCTTACACAGAAGACCATAATAGGACACTAATGAAAAAGAAAAGGAGACCAGTCCAGGCAAGAATGGTAGGCCCACAGCTCATTTGCGTAGCTCCAATCAGTTCAGCCACCTCCAAGTTTATTCCATACAACTTGGTTTGAAAACCACTAATCTGGTCCAACACTTTCACTTTACAACTGAAGGAGAGAAAGAGAGAGAAACTAATTGATTGATTGACTGATTCAGTGACATGCCCAGGGTCATGTAAGTAGAGCCAGAATTAGAAGTCAGTGCCCCTAAGTCCTGGTTTAGTGTTTTCCTTCTAACACAATTCTGCTTACAAAAGGATTTCTTCATATCTTGTTTCGGTTCCTATTTTCTCTTGTTATGAATATATAAATGTATCGAATTCATGGGTGTGCAATGTTTTAAATATTCTTAAATAGAAGTTTATTGTGAAAAAATATTATCGATATACATAACAAATTTTTTGAGTCTCAGACATGCCTGTAACAATCTATCTCAGCACTTCATAAAAAGATCCATCAACAAATTGACACAGACATGATGTTGAAAAGGAAACTGTGGGCCCCAGCGGGGCTCACCCTGCAAATCCAACCTCTTTCAGTGTCCAAAATTGTCAAACTTAGTTACTGGAGAAATTCACCACTTAACTAAAGAAATAAATTAGATTTTTTTTTCTAAAAGTAGATGGCAACAGCAGAATAATATCTTCGACATGCTGAGGGAAAAGTAACTGACAACCAAAAAATTTATATTCATATTCATCCAAATTATCATTTAAGAGTAAAGACAACATAAAGATGCTTTAAGGCATATAAAGACTAGGAATGTACCACTCAAGTACCTTGCTTTTTAAAACAAGGAACTCTGGGGCACCTGGGTGGTTCAGTCAGTTGGTGTCTGATTTTTGGCTCAAGTCATGATGTCAGGGTTGTGGGATAGAGCCCCACACCAGGCTCCATGCTCAGCCTGGAGTCGGCCTGAGATTTTTCTCTCCCTCTCTGCCCCTCCCCCTACTAACACACACGTGCATGCATGTGTCTGTGTGGACACATGCGCTCTCTCTCAAATTTTTTTAAAAATAAAATTTAAAATAAATAAAAGGAATTCAGCAAGAAAAAAGGGAACAAAAAATGTGCAATTTGAGACAAATATAGAACTTCACAAAAAGTTAATAATTAAATTAAATATTGGCCATAAAATAGCAACTAATAACTCTAAACTACAATAAGTCAACAGTAACTGGTAAGTACATGTGTTAAGACTCATTGTCATTGGAAGAAGAAAATACTGAATAACTATAGACCTCATTTTTTAAAAATACGATTAAGTAAGTACCTTTAAGGTTAAAAGTAACCTCTAAACCCTATAAATGCACTTTGCAGCTTCCTAATCAGCTGAAGAAAATGAAATACTAAAAACTGTTTCAATACAATAAAAAGCAGGGAAGGGAGAGAGGGAATAAAGAAAAGAGATAGTGAACAGAAAACACAAAATAAGACAGTAGAACTAATTTCAAATATATAACTAATCATAATGATTGTAAATTAATTAAGTTCATCAACTAAGATTATCATATTGATTTTTTAATCGAGCTATATGTTGCTTGCAAGAGACGCATCTAGAAAAAAAAAACACACAGAAGAAATGAAGATGAAGGGCTAGAAAAAGATAAAGCCCTCAAATACTAGACAAATAAAGCTGATGTAACAAAATTAATATCCAACAAACAGATTTAAAGTCTAAAAAAATTGATAAAAATAAATATGCTATATAATAATAAAAGACAAAATTCAACCATGAAGATAAGAAACATGAAATTATTGTACTTATCATAGCTTTAAAATATATAGAGCAGAAATTGGCAAAATTGAATGGAAAAATTGGTAAATTTATAACCACAGAGGGAAATTAGTAGTAGTTAGAATATAGCAGTTTGAAGAAACAAAATTAACTAGCTTGATCCGGTAGGTATAGAGAGAAGCCCACCACAAAAAGACCCTATCACCTTTCATGAATACATAGAACATTTACAAATATTGACATAATACCAGGATCTTAAAGAACTTAAGTCATACATATCATCTCTTCTGTGATTAATTAGAAGGCAACATTGCAAAGTAGCAAAAATATGACAAGAGTATATATTTAGGTATCTTCAAGTGAATTATCAAATAAAGCCTGAATTGACAAGAAATTGCTACATATCAAAACATGTGGATGAAGCTAAGTCACTCTTTAAAGATAAATTTATAGCATTAAATTCATTTACTAGAAAAACAGGAAGATTAAAATAAATGTTTAACTCAAGAATCTAGAATAACTGAAAAGTAAGCCTAAAGAAAGTAAAAAGCAGGGCACCTGGGTGGCTCAGTCAGTTAAGCATCCAACTCTTGGTTTCAGCTCAGGTCATGATCCCAGGGTCATGGGAGTGAGCCCAGTGTGGAGCCCCACCTCAAGCTCCACTCTCAGCACGGAGTCTGCTTAAGAATCTCTGTCCCTCTCCTTCTGCCCCTCCAGTCCTCATGTGCATGTGTGCACTCTCTCTCTCTCTCTCAAATAAGTAAATCTTAAAAAAAAGTAAAAGCAAGAAAAAAAATACGATTGTAGTAAAGAAACAGAAACAAAGCAATTGAAAGGATAAATAAAATCCAAAGGTGATTCTTTAAAAAAAAAAACAGACAAATTTTTACCAAGTCTGATAAAAAACAAAAGAAAAAAGCAATAAAAAGGTGGACAAAAACAGACAGCAGATGTTAAACATCATAAGGGAATGCTATGAATACTATGTAATGAATTTGAAAACTTATATTTTAGAAAAATATAAATTTCTAAAACTGACCCAAGAGGGAACAGAAAAAAATGAATAAACAAATAATCATTGGAAAAATTGAATTAGTAATCAAAAGTCCCTCAAATCAGCAGACACGAGAGCCAGAATATTTTACAGGTGAATTTACTCAAATAACAATAGCTTTATCATCAAGCAGATACTAAAAACAGAAAAGGAGAGCAAATTATCCAACACTTTTTATAAAGTTGGTAAAAACAGAATACCAAACTGGGTAAGTCAGTACAAGGAATGAAAGATATAGATTAATCACTTTAATAAGCATGGGTGGCAAAATCCCAAATAAAATATCAGAAAATTGGGGCACCTGTGTGACTCAGTCGTTAAGCATCTGCCTTCGGCTCAGGTCATGATCCCGGAGTCCTGGGATCCAGCCCTACATCGGGCTCCCTGCTCCACAGGAAGCCTGCTTCTCCCTCTCCCACTCCCCCTGCTTGTGTTCCCTCTCCACTCTCTTTCTCTGTTAAATAAATTTTGAAAAATAAAATAAAACCTTTAAAATATCAGAAAATTAAGTTCAGCAGTGTATAAAATAATTATTAGTAATTTTTAAAATATCATGTCCAACTAGACTTAATTCTAAGAATTCAAAGATGGCTCAATATAAGACAATCCATTAATTTCCTCACCATTAAAAAAACTATTAATTTATCAAAGTCATGTATGACACATAGATATGCATGGACTTGTGATAGAGAAGAATTTCTTAGACAAAATAAAAAATACAAAACCAAAAGAATGAATCAAAAAATTGATAGAACTGATTGTATTAAAATTAAAATTTCTGTTCAACAAAAACATAAGTAAAATTAAAAGAAAAGCCACAGTTTGAGAGAAAAGCTTTGCAACATGTAATTGACAAATGATTAGAAACTAAAAAATATAAAGTCCTAAAAATCAATTAAGAAAACAAACAAAAAAGACAATTTAATGGGATGTTAGGCAGAGAAAACAAAGGATATGAATAGGTAATTCACAAAGAAGAAAACCAAAAAGGCCACTAAATGTGTATAGTCATGTCAAACGCACAGGTAATCAGGGAGATACAAAATAAAATAACATTGAGATATCTTGCATACCTCAGAATGGCAAACATTTTATAGTCTGACAAAATTCTGGTGAAGATGTGGAAAATCTTTTTCCCACATTTTCCTTATGAGAATGTAAATTACTTTTTTTTTAAGATTTATTTATTTATTTTAGAGAGAGAAGCGGGGAGGGGCAGAGGAAGAGGGAGAGAAAAACTTTAGCAGACTCTGCGTTCAGCGCAAGCCCCAAGTAGGCTCCATCTCACCACCCTGAGATCACGACCTAAGCAGAAACCAAGAGCCAGGCCCTTAGCTGACTGGGCCCCCCAGGCACCCCTAGAATGTAAATTCTTATCAACCTTTCAGGATATCCACACCCACAATCCAGAAATCCCACTCTTGTAGCTATGCCCTAAAATAGTAGTGCCCAATTTTTTTTATCTCAGAATTTCCTTACATTCTTTACATTCTTAAAATCATGAGGACCACAAAGAGTTTTTATGTGTTACATCTATAAACATTTAGAAAATATAAGTGAGAAATTTTTCAGTATTTATTAATTTTTAAATAATATGGCTATTACATGTTAAGATAAGGAACGTTTTTATCAGAGATAACTGTATTTTCCAAAACCAGAAAAAATTAGTAAGATTCCTGCAGATCTCTTTAATATCCTAATATCTGGCTTAAATAGCTGGACTCTCAGATCTGCTCCTGCATATAGTCTGTAGAATTACACATTGTTTTGGTTGAAATATATGTAGAAAATTTAGTCTTGCACTTAGAATAAATCATCTATCCATGCATAATTTTGCAATGTCATGGGTTGAGCATCTGGAAAATACTGGTGTGCTGAATGATACAGATATTCCAAATGTGGACATACTTCATTACACCATACCAAAAAGTAATGCTCTTTGTTCACATGATCACTGAACTCACAAGAAAAAGTCTTTAACTCTCAGGAAATGTCAAGCTCATTGTTGCAAATTTTCCAAAACTCTTAATTTTTGCTTGAAAGTGAAAATTTTATCACTGGAAACAAACACTGCCAGTTGTTTCCCTTGAAGTGAAAGGATCACTTCATTCAAATTTGAGAAAATGTCTACTAGATGCCCAATCACTGATCTGCCCATCGTTCTTTCACGTAAAAATGGTGTTCCACGACAAAGTAGCTAGTTCGGCTTGTAGCGTAAACAATCGTAGAGTGTCGCAGAAGTTCTCCCTACACACTTGCCACTGTGCCACAAGTAATTTTAAGAAGGCATGTACTCAAATAATAAAATTAATGATTAAAAATTAATAAAATTTTAAATTAATAAATTTAAATTAATAGAAATTTTAATAAATGTTAAAAACTAATAAAAATTTTCTTAAATGTTAAGCTCATTTTAATAAGCAAAGGACATTCTCAAATGAATGGCTTTTTTCTGTGAGGGCACAGCAGTGAAAAATAAAATAGCAATTAGCACTGTTTGTGCCATTGTTTTGGTTTGAGTTCAGGCTGCAGTGGTCTGACCAATCACTCCTTTTCCCCCTATCAGTGCAAACATCAGCACAGTGAAAAAGACAAATAACATCTCAGTATTATTATGAAAACGGTTTCAACCTTGAAGACCCCTGGAAAAATGTAACATGGCCCCCAGGGAGCCCATGGGCCACACTCTGAGAACCACCGCCCTAGGGAAACTCATGCATGTGAACCAGTCGGCATGATCAGCTCTGCATTATTTGTATGACAAAAAAAAAAAAATTGGAAGCAATCCAAATGTCTGTCAACAGGAGAATGGATAAATAAAATAATGTACATTCATTCAGTGCAACACTAGACAGCATGAATGAACTAAAGCTATATCCATCAACATGAATAATTCTTAACATAATGTCGAACAAAAAAAGTTTGTAGAAGAATAAGTACAGTGTTATGCCACTAATAAAATGTTTAAACTTTTGAAAACAATATTACACTATGCTAAATACTATCACATATTTTATTATTATACTATAGTAAAAGTACAAAAACATGCATAGGAATGATAAGTACTGAGTTCATGATAACAGTTTACGAAGGAAAAGAAATAAGAGGAGGAGTTATAAGATTTATATATTTATAAATAATTATAAGATTTATAAAAGAGGACTTTATAAGGGGGCTCAGTTGCATCTATTTTTTTTTCTTTTTCAAGTTTTTATTTAAATTCCAGCCAGTTAACATATAGTGTAATATTACTTTCAGATGTAGAATTTAGTGATTCACCAATTATATGCAATACCCAATGCTCATCTTAATGTTTTATGTAACTAAAAAAGTATATCTGAAGTCATATAGCATCATGTTAAGTCAGACTTAATGAAGGTGTGTGGTAAGTCTATATATATATTCTGTATATTATCCCCTACTCATGTGTATATTTGAAATCTCTCACAATTTTAAAAACAACTTTTTAAAAATAAACTTATTCAAGGTATATGATTGTTTTTAAATGGAGCATGCTCTCTGCTTTAAAAATCACCAGTAATAAAGTTTGATTAAGTTAATGTTCCTTAAACTTAGATGCAGAAAAGAATTAAAATTTTTTAAACAGACAAGTTATATTGGCAAAGAACTGTCTTCAGAATTTGACATTTCTCCACATCACCAGAGACCTCTACACAGCCAAGGAGAAATACCCTAGGACAATTACCAGTATTTTACATTGTTCATAATGGAGCCCAGACCATAGCTTGATTATTTGTGAAATTCATTATGACTAATTCACAGTGATGATTTGGGGGGTGGGGAGAAGCATTTTCTGGGAGTACAGTTGGGGGAGATGTCAGGGAGAAGGGGAGGGTATCATATGTGGAGGAAGGACCTAATGGCATAGTACGAAAACTGCCATACTAGGTTTAAGCCCTGGACACTTCTGCAAAAATATTAATAGTAATTAATCTCTTTTTATATTGTAATTTAAATTCAGTGAACTTTAATCTTAAGTATAAAGTCTAAACTCTCTCTTAATTAAGAAAGTTTGCATATATTGATTTGCTACATATTTCTAATTTTTGTTGTTAAAGACATTATATTCTTCAAATATTATTAATGATGCCTTGGGGATTAATCAAAGGAAAGACTCAAGGAAAGAATAAGCAACCCTTTTGATTCTCTTATCTTTCTACTTATCTCCCATCTCATTATTAATAGGACAGTTTCCAGAATATGGGCAGAAAAAACAGAAAGGAAATTAACATAATTATAGGAATTTTACTAAGGAGTTTGACATGAATAGAAATTGAAAATATTAGATACTTTAATTTTATGGTAACATATTGACTTTATGTATTCATTCTCTGTTTTTACCCTATCCCAGCAATTGATTGTTAATTTTGGTTCAAAGTATTCCATCATATTTACAAATACGCTGCATATTATTTATTCCTCACAGACACCTTCCACCAGAAATAGGATACTGCTAAAGGTGTGGCTCAGGTGGTGATGATCTCTGTAATTTGACTCAAACAGTGTCATCCCTGATATTTCAATCAATGTTGCCTTCCTCTTGGAAGGCATCCACAGCAACTCAAGAAAAAACAGGGATTAAGAGAGACTACTGCACTGGATTTAATGGAAAGATGTATATTAAACACATAAATGTCAAAGTAACAGGATATTTAAAATGACTTTTGGTGGACTTAAGGCTAAGGACAAAGATAAGTCACACACACACACACACACACACACACACAGGGAGCTGAAATTGAACCAGATAAGTCCTCAGGGCTTACTTACAATCAACCAACTTAGTTTTAAAAAATAAAAACAAAATAAAGGACCAGCGAGGGTAGGGAAGGCTAAGAAAGAAATGGATAGTCTACCTGGGTTGGGGCAAGTACCATGACTGTTCCCTCCATATCAGGAGAGGCCAAGAGAGTGAAGAATTGGAGAGACAACAGCAAGGCATGAAGTGGGAGCCACCAGAGAAGCAATTTGTTCTCCACCAGTTGGTATGGCAAAGATGCATGACTCTTCCTTGCCTGGCACCAGGGAAGGGGTCACACCTGAGCCCCACTGCGGATGCGATATGCAAGGGGCTGGCCTGACCACCCAGGCCCCTTCCACTCTCAGCCAGAGGCTGCAGGGTGTTCCACAAAGGCAGGAGGGCTCTAAGAGGTCAAGAAAGAGATGACCTCCAAAAATCTGTGCAGTGGGGAGAGAGCCCTCTGAAGAGTACACACTCCACACTCCTAAAAGGAGCATACAGGTTTAAAAAAAAAAAAAAAAAATGAAGCCAGTTTTAGTCAGTGGTTGTAGCATTATCCCAGAGGGGACCACAGCAGGTTCAGAAATCCAAGAGGACCTTTGAGAGCTCTCCTGTCTCCTCCCACTCCCACTCCAGAGGAAGAGGGGAAACAGGAGTGCAAGAGGGGCCCCGCCCCTGCCCACTGAAAACCCTGGGCCTCGGCTGGGGGCAGGCAGAGGGTTTCGATGGGAGAGAGGGGGAAGTACATGGTCTCAAAAGAGCTAGTATGGATTTTTAACTGAAAGGGATCAGAGATTCAAGAAATCTGCCTGGGATGTGACTGAGGGGCAAGACTGGGAGAGTAAAATTAATTAATCAGTAATCAATTAATTAATTTTTAAAAATTGACTGTATTTGAAATAAACAAAAATTAAATCATGTCTTTTTCATACTCTTACCAAGTTCAGACTGTGCAATAGACTGATGCATGCATAGATTGGCTGAGTGCTGGGAAATATTTGGAGCGATGTAGAAAGGGGCAGTTCAAAGGAAAGACGTGAAGGATGAGGGAGAATGAACCAGGCAAAAGTGGGGGCTGGGTTGAAGGGGGAGGGATGCCGGTGGGGGGAAGGAGAAGAAACGGCAATGCTGGATCATGCCTGCAAATAGGGCTGATACTTTGCATTAATACAACCCAATGAACAACATTAGACAGATAAACCCACTGTTGGCTCAGTTTCTTTGTTCCTCTGCTCCTCTACACTCTACTTCAACCTTAAAAGAATAAATTACACTCAGTGCCAATCCTGAAAACAAGGCAAAGTGGGAAAAAGTACAGGGTAAGAACTGAGAGCACCAGATCTGCAGCCAAAATGCCCGAGTCCAAATCCTAGCTCTTCCACTTAGTAACTGGGTGCTGCAGTTCCCTCATCTGTAAAATGGGGATACCAACTCTGTCTTCCACTCAGGGTGGCTGAGAGGATTAAATGACTAGCTAGAATAATACCTGCCATTCAGCAAAAGTGTCATAAAAGCCATCACATGATTAACTGATGTACAGAACTCCCTTTAAAAACTTAAATTATGGATGTCTAAAATGTTATCCTGATTGAGTTTTGATTCTACTTAATGCCAGGAGCTAATTCCCTCATGGAAGTGCACTTTCTGGAGGAAAACATGAAGGATTTGTGTGCAGGTGTTACACAAAACTCGTATGGCAGAGAGAACTCTTTTGAGAAAACTTCCAGCTTACTTGACTAGAAATGTATTCACATGGCTATTTTAAACATTTTCAATATATAAAGCATAACAAAACATGTAAATACATATATAAGAGCCAATAACCTATGAGCAGGTACAAATAAAACCCTCCGAGTGAGTAGACATAATGAATATAATCCACAAAGGGCCTTTCATTTTAACATTCTAATAAAATCATTTCCTTGCCAAGCTGGTATCAAAGTTACTTGAATTATAACTAAGCACATAGTAGGAGCTCAATAAATCTTTGCTGAGAATGATGAAACATAACAAGTCCTATATGTTCAAGCAAGAGTTTTTTTGCCTCAATGAATGACTTCTTTCGAACTGGTTTCTAAGTGTGTTTATCTCCTACACAAACTCCATTTAGTACAGGGCCACACTGAATCACTGTCATGAGCAACCTAAGGACAAAAATCAGAAACATCATTTATTTTCTTGTTAAAAATAAAACTGCACCATGAATTTTGAACGAATCTAATGCATAAGTACATATTTGGGGTGATTCAATGCCAGCATATCCAATTCAAATGCCACCATATTATAAAACTGACTGACTGCCATCATTCACTTACACTTCCAATATCTGTGAGTTATTTCACATCTATTTCCCTTTTTCCTCAAATGGTAGAAACTGAAACCTACTAATTAGTAGTAGGAGGTCCTCCCTCCCACTCTCAAGTAAACGACTCAGAGCCTGTGATTCAAGTTTCAGAAAACAGCTGTAACACTATGATGCCCTGTTGCCTCCTTCAGGTGCTCAGCCTCAGGGGCTTGGAATCAGTACCTGGAAGCCTTCCTCAAACAACTGGAAGCAACACATGTGAACTGATATGTTTAAGAGCAAAAGTGGACTTTTGTAATCTACCAATTGCGCACATACAACCTCTTGCCATTTTTGACAATGTAAGTATGGCACTTGTAAAAATGATGTAACTGCAGTCTAGGAAAAAATGAGAGAAGGTGACCTAAAATAAGAGAACTTGAAAGTGACACTGGGTGTTATACGCAACTAATGAATCATTGAACACTACACTAAAAACTAATGATGTACTGTATGGTGGTTAAATTAACATAATAAAAAAAAAGAAAGTGAATGCCGGTTATGCCTACAAGACTGGGTTGGATGCTAGATAGAAGATACAGATGAGATGGATGGATGGATAGATAGATATAGATGGATAGATAGATGATTGATAGACAATTGATAGAAGATAGATGATAGATGATAGATAGATAGATAGATAGATAGATAGATAGATAGATAGATGATAGACAGATGATAGATGTGTGAATGGATGGAGGGAGGGAAGGAGGGATGATAAAAGATACAGATGAGGACAATGATGAATAAAGATTGATTGACTGATAGAGGGATAGATAAAGAGATAATAGAATTAACAGATGTGAGGCACAAAACTAACAGAAGTTTCAAAAAGCCCAACTGCATTATAAGTCAACTCAGAAGTATTGACAGATTAGGTTCTTGAGTCATCAGAACGCCCAGATAATGCTAACAGCATGTTCACGTACTAAGCATTTACTCTGCTACAGGTACTGGGCTGTGCACCTCACCCATGCTCTCCATATGGATTATCTCATCAACACCTCAGAACATTTTCAAATGTACAAAGATTCAAAGCAGCTCAAAGAGAAGGGAGACATTGAGAGGCAAGAGCTGACACACGTTGGGAGGTCCAAACTCCTCCCAAGAAAAAAAAGGGCTTAATGATTATGCATAGGGCTGGAATTGAAGCAGAATCAATGTTGTGTACCCATGGAATATTGGGACAGTTCCTTTCCATGCTATTTGATAAGGTACCTAATTTCAAAAACACTACCATGAATTTAGAAGATATTTTAGTTACATTTTATTTCATGAACAAAACATCCATGTACATTTGAGATGGGTAACATACACATAGTGCCAGAAATGTAGTAATTCAGATGATAAACAATGCCTGATGCACACAGAGTGGTCATCCAGCCCAGTGATGGGGCCCAAGGGAGCGGGCAGATGACAGAGCACACATCATTCCAGACTCCACATTCTGGCTGGGTCACCTTGACCACTCTGAGCTTCATCTTTCTTCAACTGAAAAATGAGGATAGTAATACTCATCTCATGAAGTTACTTCCAAGATTAAGTAAGATGACATTTGTTAAGTTGAATCATAGGAAACTGCTTATATACAATTGCCTTTGACCTACAAAACGGCAATTGCCTGTGGGTCAACCTATTCTATATGAAGTGCCAGTACATAGTAAGGACTCATTACATAGTACTGGGGGGGGGGGGCTGAGGAGAAAGAAGGGGTTGCTGGTTCAAGGACCCTTGACAGTACCTCCATGGTTCCCTCTCCCCCTAACCCAGGCGTCTGTAGCCATCAGTAGAGAACAGGAAGCCAGAGAACCAGGTAGAAAAGACAGTATACAATTGGTTTTACTACCACTGTTGAAACTCTGGTTTGACTAACAATTGACTGGTTACCAAGAGGTTCCAAGGTTTATTCAGTGTATTACTCCAGCCATCTGTGCTTTGTGGATATGTAGCCAAAGGTTGGCATTATCAACAAGGCACATTTCTACCGCACATGGACCTGTGGTGGATGGGAAGAGGGCTAACGGAGGGGGCAAAGACCAGGACCAAGTTGCTGGCACATCTGTATGGAGTCATGTGATGAAAGGCAGGTGAAGATGGGCACAGAAGTTCAAGATTCCACAGCATGCAAAATTTGTTCAGGACACAGTCCTGGGATGCTCTTGTTACAATGAAATCTGTCCTCCCCTTTTACACCAAAAACTGCCGATTGGTGGCCCACTGTTGAATTCTATTCCAGATAATTACTTCAAGGAGAGGGAGGGAGCATGCATGCAGGAAAGCAGGCAGCTTCATGCCCAGCCACTGGCTGACACAGGCTCTCTTATTTTATTCCACATTAAAACTTTAATTTTTTCACCTTTTTAATATTATCACAAGTATGACTGCAGAATTTTTTATCAGGTATACACCACCTGCCAGGACTCAGGATGTCTCAATCACTGACAAATAGACAAATCCCTTGATTTCTTCCTTTCATTTGATATAGAAAATGCGCTTGTCAACATAAAAAAAGAATGCTTGGAAGTAGTAAGTCTTCACAAGCAGCTTCACCCAGACTTAGACTTATTTATGCTAAATACAGTCATCAAGAGGTTAAAGTACATTTTTATTAATAAGCTTTATAATTTTCTAATTTTTCAGAAATCCACAAAGTGATGTTTACATAATAATCCTGAAACTTGCACAAAATCATAGCTGCTACTGTGAAATTATTTAAAATCATAACCTTGTCGTTTACTATATTGTTAGTTCAGTTGCATTAACAATTTAGAGAGCCTGATACTCAAAACACGGTGCATTTAAAAATGAATACTGGGGCGCCTGGGTGGCTCAGTTGGTTAAGCGACTGCCTTCAGCTCAGGTCATGATCCTGGAGTCCCGGGATCGAGTCCCGCATCGGGCTCCCTGCTCGGCAGGGAGTCTGCTTCTCCCTCTGACCCTCCTCCCTCTCATGCTCTCTGTCTCTCATTCTCTCTCTCTCAAATAAATAAAAATAAAATCTTTAAAAAAAAATGAATACTATCTGATTCCTGTCACCAAATAGCTTATCATTTAGCTTAGTAGTTCCAGGACAATTACATATGAGAAAATGTAGCATCCAGGGCCCCACCCACCAAAGATTCGGATTCAGCCAGCCTGAGGTGGGATGCAGAAACCAGCGCTGTTAGTGAGAGCCCCAAATTCACCACACCCTTGGAGAAGCACATTTTATGAGCTAAAGAGAGTCAGCTGAAAAGCCTCTGGTCACACAGACACAACACTGTCAGTGCATTGAGCTGTTCCCCAAGTTTCTACAGCCCACAAGCCACTACTAGGTCATAGCTGCTAACTGTAAAAATCCCTTCTCTAAGAAGGACCTACTCAGTTACGAGATTAGTGCCATATGGGAACTTTTTCATAGCAAACTCTGATCAAGCAAGTATATTTAACTTAAGTTAGATATACTTTAAATCCATCTGATTTAAGCCCATGCCATTTCACACTCCCTTTGGTGGACACCAAGAAGAGTCATTGGCCAACGTCTACACATCATGCCTTCATATTGTGGAAGACTGATACTAATTTTCTGTTTAACGTTCTCTTTTCCTGGTTCTGTAACCCTATTCCTGTAGCATCTCCTCCAAAGGTTTATATCCCAAACTAATTATTTCCACTGCTTTCCTCTAGATCCTCTCCACATTATCTAAATCTTAAGATAATTGGCAACCAGAGCTGCCGTTCGCCCACACAGTGACTTTATGTGAATTCAAAACAGCACACATTCCTCAAGACACTTTACTTCCATCTCATGCAAAATTGTCACAAATACTAATTTTGTTGGGATGAGTTACTGCTAACAGAAACTTGTCCTAATAAATATACAACTACATAATGTCTGTCATGTGACTGGCAGATTATATATAAAGTATATATATATACATATATATGTATGTATATATAAAGTATATATATATATATATATATATATATATATATGTATGTATGTATAATATACACACACAGCTCCCAGTTGGCCCATGCACACCACAGATGGTGGCCCCTAGCAGATAAACTTTGGGAACACTTGTATTTTTTGCACAAAAATTTCTACTCTAGGTCCAAATACTGATATTTCCCATCACCAAGGAAATGGAGGTGGGGTAAATCTTATCATGGTAATTATGACTTACGTCTTCAGGCAGAATTCTGTTCTATAACTTGCTGCCCTGTGGGTGTAATGTTTGGAATAAGTTGGATTACTGGGAAATTAGTCTTTTTAATAGGCACCCTATTTATGGAAAAAAAAAGAATAGTGTCAATTCAAGTTCTTACCATTTAACTAGAGAAAAATGGAGGGTGGGTAAAATCTGCATAAACACAATGGCAAAGAAATATTTTGTCAAGAAGTAAACTGCAGTATACAGGGTTGAGTAATAACGTCTCTAGATGTGCCTTAATCTACAAAATGAAGTGGAGAATTAACGCAATCAAGCTTGCTTTCTTTTCTCCCTCCATTTTTCTCCCACTCTCCTCACTTTCAAAGAAAAGTACGATATGGATAATTGAGGCAAAGGGATTTTCTTCCTTGAATAGTTCAGGAAATTGCCTCAATTTTCCTCCTCACTTTTCACTACATTTATTTGTGCAGACTCAGACCACATCTACATAATGAGTCTATGTTACTACAGCACAATCAACAAGGTATTTTGTTCTTTTGCCTTAATTTTTCAATTGATTATGTGAGCTTAACTGTGTCAACCATATGTTGATCTGATTTCTTAAGAAAGAACAGGAAAAAAGACTGGACTAGCCATCCTGGCCTTGACCTCCACCCCCATCGCTGTAACTGTCTGAGCCAGGTGCTGCCTATTTGAAAGCAATCAGCAGTATTCTCTCCAACTAGTATATTTTATTAACAAGGTTGACCTGTCCCTTAATAAATCAATAGGATCTCAACTTTATTCTGGAGAAACTGGACAAGATGATGTAAGAATGCCTGCAAGCTTCTTTTGAAAGCCAATAAAAAGTTGACGGGCCTAAGACCCATTATAAATTCTGTATCTAAAGTTGGGTTTTGGATTCAGAAATGGCTTTGAGTCACCACCAAATGGCTTGTCTCAATTTAGTGAGCTTAGCTTATGCAAGTATAGCAGGAATGTTTTTCAAGCCAATCTCACAAACACATAGAATCCTGTTTACATCTATTTACATCTCTGAGGAGGTATCTAGATACTTTCTCATTATGTGAAAGTGTTTCAAAATGTTCAGTGTGGTTACAAATATTACAACATACTTATTCACTCCTGTTGCTATATAATTCATGGAAAACTCCCCACGTTATTGTTTCTGAGTAACTTTTCCTCACTAACCAAGCACTCACAAGACATAAGCCCGAATGCTGCTTGGTCCAGAGACTTCCTCTCGGTAACACAGCCATTGCTGTTGACTCAGAAGGAAGCATTTCTTACAGAATGTCAAGCACTTCTCACCCAGATGCAGGATGTGGCTTGCTGTCCATTCTCTGGCTTTATTAAACATGGCATGGTCCCTGAATGAGAATCAGGCCTCCCGGCAGGAGGCTAAATTATTAAGCATCGATGCTCATGATGTCCGCACTATGTCTGTGTCTGTTGGGTGGATTCACTGCCCTAAAATTTTAACCTCTTGTTTCCCTCTCCTAAATTTCTCATCATTCATTGCTCACTACAGCCCCGTTTACTTTTTTTTTTTTTTTTTTTTTAGTTTTTATTTTAATTCCAGCTAGCTAACACATAGTGTTATATTAGTTTCAGGTATACGATATAGTGATTCAACACTTCCATACATCACCCGGTGCTCATCATGACAAGTGCCTTCCTTAATCCCCATCACCTATTTAACCCATCACCCCACACACCTCTCCTCTGGTAACCATCACTTTGTTCTCCATAATTAAGGGTCTTTTTCTTGTTCTCTCTCTCTCTCAATTTCTCTCTCTCTCTCTCTCCATCTTTCACATTGCTTGTTTGTCTTGTTTCTTAATTTCCACATGTGAGTAAAATCATATGGTATTTGTCTTTCTCTGACATATTTCACTTAGCATTATACCCTCTAACTCCATCTATGTCATTGTAATGGCAAGATTTCATTCTTTTTATGGACGTTTTATATTCCATTGTACATATAAACCACATCTTTTTTAATTTTTTATTTAAATTCAATTTAGTTAAGATATACTGTATTGTTAGTTTCAGGCGTAGAATTTAGTGATTCATCAGTTGCATATAACACCCAGTGCTCATTACATCAAGTGCCCTCCTTGATGCCTGTCACCCAATTATCCCCTCCCCCCACCCACCTCCCCTCCAGCAACCCTCAGTCTGTTTCCTAGAGTGAAAAGTCTCTTATGGTTTTCCTCCCTCTCTGTTTTCATCTTATTTTCTTTTTTCTTCCCTTCCCCTATGTTCATCTGTTTTATTTTGGCCACAGTAACTTCTTGCCAGACACGTCTCCAAAGGCAAGGGAAACAAAAGCAAAAACGAACTATTGGGATTTCATCGGGATAAAAAGCTTCTGCTCAGCAAAGGAAACAGTCAACAAAACTAAAAGGCAACCTTCAGAATGGGAGAAGATATTTGCAAATGATATATCAGATAAAGGGCTAGTACCCAAAATCTATAAAGAACTTACCAAAGTTAACACCCAAAAAAACCCAAAAAATCTAGTCAAGAAATGGATAGAAGACGTGAACAGACATTTCTCTGAAGAAGACATACAAATGACCAGACATGAAAAAAATGCTCAACATCACTCAGAATCAGGGAAATACAAATCAAAACCACAATGAGTTATCACCTCACACCGGTCAGAATGGCTAAAATGAACAACTCGGGAAACAACAGATGTTGGCAAGGATGGAGAGAAAGGGGAACCCTCTTAGACTGTTGGTGGGAATGCAAGCTGGTGCAGCCACTCTGGAAAACAATACGGAGGTTCCTCAAAAGGTTAAAAATAGAGCTACCCTATGACCCAGCAATTGCATTACTAGGTACCTGTCCGAAGGATAGAAACATAGTGATTCAAAGGCACAGGTGCCTCAATGTTTATAGCAGCAATGTCCACAATAGCCAAAATATGGAAAGAGCCCAGATGTCCATCGACAGAGGAATGGATAAATGAGATGTGGTACATATCTATAATGGAATATTACTCGGCCATCAAGAAGAATGAAATCTTGCCATTTGCAATAACATGGATAGAACTAGAAGGTTTTGTGCTAAGCGAAATAAGTCAATCAGAGAAAGACAAATACCATATGATTTCACTCATATGTGGAATTTAAGAAACAGTCCCATATACTTCTAATTCCATTTCTCTTTGGGGGGGGTGGCAGGGTGGGTCTTTCCTTTATTTCCTACTTTTCTTTTTGTTAGAAATACATTTTTTTTCTTTTCAGCTCTTATTTCTTTGTTCATTACCCTCAATACACTATTTTTCCTTGAATTTTCTTGTTGGAAAAACTACACCACACTAGGAAAGTTCTCAAGCCCCTTGGTCTACTATCAGAAAGGCTACTCAAATCTTCAATCCATTTGGCATTGATTTTTGTATATAAGATAGGTTTCATTCTTTTGCATGTGGCTGTCCAATTTTCCCAAGATCATTTACCAAAGCAACTATTGTTTCTCCATTGTATATTCTTGGATCCTTTGTTGAAAATCAGTTGACCATATATGTGTGGGTTTATTTCTGGGCTCTTTGTTCTGTTACATTGATCTATGCGTCTGCTTTTATGCCAACACCACACTGTATTGATTACTAGAGCTTTGTGATACAGTTCAAAATGAAGAAGTATGATGCCCCCAGCTTCTCAAAATTGCTTTGGCTATTTGGAGTCTTTTGGGTTTGTTAATTAAATCAATGGGAGAATCCTTTCAAATGTATATGTATATGTATATCAAGTCAACATGTTGTAAACTTTAAATATCCCACAATTTTATTCGTTGATTATAGCTCAGGAAACCTGGAGGAATGAAAGACAGAGAAAGGAAGGGAAGGGGCAGGAAGGGGAGGGGGGAAGGGGAAGGGAGGAGAAGAGGAAGGAAAGAGAGGAGGGAAGGAGGGGGGGAGGCAGGCAGGCTGGTTCTAGAAGTCACCTGCACCTAGCCAGGAATGCTCCTCCTTTAACCCAAACACACCTCTACCTGCTAACAGAGGAAGCATTTCCAGGCTCCGTGGCCCTCACTTCAGCTCCCAAAGGGCATCACCCTCACACACTCCCAGTCTTCCCAGTTGTCAGGCATGATTGTTAAGGGCATAGACTTCAGGGTCAGATAAACCTGCACTGGAACCCCAGCTTTGTGATCTTCAGCAAGTTACATAAACCCTCTGGGGCTCAGTTTGGTCCTCTGTTAAGTGGGGATAAACCTAATAGTTGCTGTTGTAAAGCTTGCATGAAGCAATTATCAAAGAGAAGCGCTGAGCATGGTGCCTGACAAATATGGATCTGGCTGCAGTGGCTAATGTTCAGTGAACACTTCCCCATGCCAAACATTAAGTTGCATCATCTCGTGGCAACACTATGCATTACGTATGCCATTATCCACATCTTCTAAAGGAGATGCATGGACACTAGAGTGAGTGCTCCAAGATCTTACTCAGAATCACAACCGAGAGAGCTAAGCCCTGGTAAGCACGGGCTCTGGGCCAGATCTGGTCATGGTGGACGAGACTGTTACCCCATGGCTATCCCTTCTACGCTGCAGGGGCAGTGGCCGTCTCAGCTACTTGGCAGACCCCTCTACCTGCTTCATCCTGTGGCACCTAGATTTGGGATGCACTGGGGAGGGGAACAGCAGCCTCACGTGCAGCCCACGGAAATGTGGCGCCACATTAGGAGACCAGGAGAGAACACGGAAAGTCTCAAGGTCTTCAGAGCAAAGAAAATATATGTGTAGTGAAGGTCAACCAGCCAGGGCTACCATCCTGGACCGCCCAATCTTCGTCTCCTCATTCTGGCTGGGGGGCTGTCTCTGTGGGACCCTGAGGGACTCAGCAGGGTGTAGCATGCAAACTTCAGCTACAGGCAAGGACAGACATTTTCAACATCGCTCACAGCAGGATGTCTTTTCAACCTCTCGTCCACTACAGCCTATCCTAAATGGGTAATCAGATCTGCAGGTATTAATTAAACTTATGGTTCTATTTATTGTAGCAGTCTGGGGATTGAACAGACAGCAAATAGCAATAAGTACTTCTGAATGTTCTCTTTGGCTTAATTACTGTTCCATAGTTAGTCCATCAAATTGATGTACAATCAACAAGGCTGTGCTTACTTATACAGCTCATGTAGAGTGAGAATGTTCAGGAGCTGCCAAAATCTTTCTTGCAATGCCTGAGTCTATTGGAGAATCAGAATAGGACAGACCCAAGGAAGCCTTTAATCCTGTCCATCATAAATCAGTTTGGCAGGAGCACCTCTCCCCCTAGCCAGCATCTTTCTTTTCAGACATAACCTTGATTGGCACTGGAAGGTCCTTTGGACAAAGTACGTCACCATACCTGGCCTACCCAGGACAAAGAGAAGTGCAGAGTTTTCAAGCACCCGTGGCTTTTAAGCCTCATATAAGGCCAACTTAGGTAATTAAAAGTACAGATTCCTGAAATCTAAAGGGAAGTTAGAGGTTATCTAATTCAATCACCTCGTTTTATACAAGATGAAACTGAGACCAGAGAAGAAAAGTGGCTTGACTAGGTCACACAATGTCTTAGTAAGGGAATCTTGGGTTGCAATAAAGAGAGACCCACTCAAGCTAGCTTAATTAAGTAGGGGAAGATTTACTATAAGAGTCCAGGAGAGTCTCACAGAATCCAGTCGGGACTTTTGCAGGAAATGGAAGGTCACTCCCTCTTGTTTCTGCTTCATCCTGCACATCTGCTCCCTCCTCCTACCTGCCACCTTCTTCATTCCTGTCCCTCGTGACTTCACCTTGCACGTGGCATGAGTTGCCATGGTACCCAAATCTGATCCCACCTTTACATGACCTTCCGTCTTCGAAGCCCAACCCCTTCTAACCACCTTTTTCAAATTCTGCAAGTTGTGGATTTCACTGGCTCATCTTGGGGCTAGAGTTCAAGTATGATACAATCAACTGTGACCAGGATGCAGGGGCCACCCAGGCCCACCCTTCGGCAGGGATTGTGGAGGGAGGCAGTTCCAACAAAGGAGGAACAAGACGCACAGAAATCTAAAGTAGAAGCAGAGCCAGCAGTAATATCCAGATTTTCCAACTCTGTATCTAGACTCCTTCCTATCCTGTGATACCACCTCTTAATTTCAGTCCAAGGATTACATTTCACTTCAAGGGGAAACAGAGTTTATAGCTAGAACTACTCAGACAATTGTAGCTCTGTAATAGTGACCTTAGAGTGGCCACATGTAAAACTGAAAGAAAGGCATTGCCATTTCCCTGCATACTGAATCTCCATCCATAAATAGTATACTGAGAGAGAGAGAGGGAGAGAACATCAGCAACAAAGAAGAATTACAACACAGATCCTGGACTATCTATGCTTCTCCTAAAAATAGCATGTTTCAGTGGAGTTAAGAAATCCTTTACCAGGTCTTGTAATCCAGGCGATGAGCAGAATGCCGTTAAATCACCTTCCTCTCCTGGAAGAATCCAATAATGATATCCGTATCTCATCCTCTAGTAAATGAACTATTTCAATTGGCCATACTCTTTAGAAAGGAATACACTGTACTGTTTTAAGTTCAGATTTTAGTTATCTTTCTGTTTCCTCCCTCTCATTAGATTAAATTTCCTTCTACTTAGCAAATGAGGCAAGATGCAACACTTTCACTCATACTTCTCTCTTGCCTTACCTCTTCTCCTGGTCTGCCTCTTTCCTTCTGCTCTACAGAAGGAAGCTCTATTACAGGGAAAATAAGAGAGAGCTGAAATAAACTCAAGCAGGTAGTGAAGGGAAGAAATTTAAACTGTAAATATTAGGTGAGAGTTTGGATTGCTGTCCTCGAAAGGGAAGCCATGTCAATGGAACAGGTGCTGAGCTGGTGGCTAGGACAGCCAAGTCTAGCCCTGGCTGGAGAACACACCAGCTGTAGGAGATGGCCACTCTGGGTCCTGAGTATGTTGAGTGGCAATGGGCTATAAGGGATCTCCCGGACCTCTTTTCAGACATGCCAGCCAGACGTTGATGAGCCCTGGTCACTCTAAAAGATCCTATTCACCACTACCACCATCACCCCCCAGAGCAACCACACTGGGGCAGAGGGAGCATAAACCAGAAAGCAGTGTCAACTCCTGGCTCTGACACCAAGTGCTTATGCAAGCCATTCACCTTCCCACCCTCTTTGCTCACTGCACAACAGGGAATTTGGACCAGAAGATCTTGCTCAAGGTGGACCCCGACCTTCTGGATTTTAGGCTCCTTTGAAATATCCAGTGCATGCTATGGACACTCTTCCCAGAGAAAGGCACAAATACCTCAACTGTGATGTACACTTTTAAGGGCTTCATCTACCTCCCTGAACTACCTTTGAACCTGTTATCGATTCATAAACCCCAAGTTAATAACCCTTGAGCCAGACAAATTCTCATAAGGCACTTCTAACTCTACAAATACCAATTATCCCCATCTCTACCCATGGAATAAAAGCAGTCCAGCACTCTGTGAGGCATCCATTATCATCAATTCAACCTTCTCCTTTTACAGATGAAGAAACAGAGCCAGAGAGCTTGGACCACAGAACATGTAATCACAGAGTCTGTGGGACCGGGATGAGAACCT
This sequence comes from Mirounga leonina, assembly GCF_011800145.1. Classification (NCBI taxonomy): domain Eukaryota; kingdom Metazoa; phylum Chordata; class Mammalia; order Carnivora; family Phocidae; genus Mirounga; species Mirounga leonina. The sequence goes on from NW_023270816.1 coordinate 593,356, forward strand.
GCGTCCTCTGGCTCAGGTGTCCCCCTTGTGTTCCGAGGTAGGGGTGCTGACAAGCACTGGTGATGCCTGGCTTCCAGGGGCTCCTTAAGCTATGACTCCCCTGGCAGAAGCTCTCTGTTTCCCTGCTATTTATCGTTGTGATCTCCTGGCTTGAGAGAGCGAATAGGATCTGGTCCTGGAGTTCTGTGCATTCCAATGAGAGAGGCTGGATGCCCCCTTGAGATCTCGTGGCTGCAGGACCAATAGGTGGGCTGGGCACTGGAGGCTGATGGGCAGTGCATGGAACCAGCGAGTGGCCAGCAAAGAGAACTGTCCCACCACCAACAGGGTTTCATTCCAAAGGGCAGACCAAAGCGATTCTCATATGTGGTTCCTAATGGCACCATCAGAAAATTCCACTTCTCCTGGCCAATCCAGAAGAAGATGTGCAGCCTCTCTTATTAGTGAGACTACAGCTTGGGAACACCACAGAGTTCCTTCATGCCCTGCCCTACCTGAAATCTCGGGCTTTTTGATAACAATACTGCAAAGTCGTGTCACATTCCATAAATCACACGTATGGGAGGAAGGCTCGAAGCATTTTCTTGAAGCAAGTTTGTATAAAACCCAGATTTTTTTTTTTTCCTTTTTTGCCAGTCTCCACGCACCGTGGGTGTCTGGGTGGGTGGATTGAGTGACATGTTAGTAAGAAAGTTCCCTCCCCTTGTGGAGCTCCTCGAAAAAGGAGTCAGAGAGATCGCACTTGAGAAGGTGACAGGCAGATCATGTAGCAAGCAGTGCTGCTGATGAAAAAGCATTTAAATCTGTCAGAATCCGGAATTCAGAACAGCGCCAGGACAGAGGAGGGAGTGAAGTAAACTTAACTACCCTTTGTCAGGCTGTGTTTGCATTTGGGGCAAGCCACCCGCCCCCCACCAAGAGGCATTTGTGACCCCTCTCTCCTCTCTTCCAACATCCTGCAGCCCAGAGAGGGAACCTGGCAGCCACGCAAACATCCTCGCCTCCCATGCATTCCCCGCGCTAGGTGCAGTGGTGTCCCCGTTATCCCCTCTACCTGCCGCGAGAGCAAGTCAACTGCGTAACTTGCCAGAAATCAGAGTCTGAGGACACGCCACGGTGGCACAGCCATGACATGAGAACAGATGGAAAGCTTCTCGGGAACAAAATGTGCACACACAAAAAATGGATTCTGGCTTTCAAGTGTATATTCACGGTGCAGCTTTCAAGTCTTCTGAAAGGCCCACCCAAGCTCCAATATGACCTACTTAGGCAGTGTTCTTATTTATGTCTCAGACGAAGGAGCTGTATATTTAGCAAATGAGGACTCTCCATCCCCCCATGCCCACTTCTTCACGTTTACAGAGCCGTGCAATTTTCGCTTGTTAATTTTTCCCCAGATCGCCTCCAAAAAAAAAAAAAAAAAAGTAGATACATAAGTTAAACACTGCGAAAAATCCATGAGCTCCAGGAATTCTGCATAAATGCATTCAGATTTTCATTGAGTGTGTGGGTTAATATTGCTTAAAAGAACAAGAATGAGACTACTGTTGATCCGAGTTGGTTCGTCTTCCCTTAGTTGGCAAACCAGCTGCCTGGCTCGGCTGTTATTAACACTGCAGTCAGATTTACTGATGCTCCAACATGTAAACTGCGTAAATTTCTGCTAGGAGAGTCTACGTGTGCAAAGCAAAGCATAGCATTGAAGCTATTATCCAGCTGACACAAGCCAAAATAGACGTGAGTTTCAATTATCTGGGTTTTCAGGAGAACGCCTTTTTAACCTTCATTATCAAGATAATTGCTTTGACTCTCACCCCTTGTACATGTAATCAAAACCATAAAGTTTCAATCCCTGTAGCAACAGCCGCCTCAAATCTTTTTAGGAAGTAGTGGGTATAAAATAAGAGGTGAACCTGTAAAGAGCACACCTTCAAAAGAGGATGTTGATTCTTGCAGCTTTGTTTAAAGGAGTCCTGCGAAGAGAACTCTTTAACAAAGTAGTAAATAAAAGGATGTCACATCACTCAGCACTGAGCGTTAGACTACCTTTGATTTTGTTGGAAATGAAAAGGTCGGTCAGTTTTAGGGAATTCGGGGCCCACTGTTTCGAGGCATGCTAGGACGTATTTTCCTTTCCTTCCTAATAAATTTGCTAAGCCCACCCCTTCGTGCTAGAGAAAAGCCAAATGAACGGTGTGTGAGACTAAAACAGTATCCTATAACATCCTAATATATCGTGTACTTTCTCTTCCAATATTCCACACAGGACTATGGTCTGTGTTTAACAGTAAGAGTTTGTCAGCCCAGCACTCATCTTCTCAGTTAAGAAAATGTGGGCAGAGCACCCACGGTGCGCTCATGGCTATGTCTCCCAGCACCCACATTCTCCTGAGCTGTGGCCACAGGGGTCAGATGCTCCTGCACGTGGCACGAGGCCCCGAGGCAGCAGTGACTATCATCACTATCACCACCACCACCACGAGGACCCTCAACAATGATCTCACTTGAAAGCACGACTTTGATGTTCTTCTCCTTCCTCTGCCCCCTTGCTCCTTGTCCTGGACCTATCCATCCCTGAGAAGTTGCTGGAGCCTGAACCTAAAGCCCTCCTCCCTCCCCTCAGCGGAATGAGAGCTCCATTTCTAGGTAACACTCTTGACTGTGCCTGCTAAGTTGGCATTCTCTACTTAACCTACTTAGCTCCGCACGGTTCGATGAAAATAAACATGTGCACCCAGGGCATTTCTCTTATCTGCAGCTGGCTCCCAGGTCATGCTGGGACGGAGCTCGTTGAGACACAGCAGGACCTTTGAACCTGGTTCCTGCAGCTCCAGCTAACAGATCGGTAAAGCAACACCAAGTTCCAAGTGCACCTGCCCTCCACACGGCAGTGAGAGTGATATCGGAGCAGAGATTAAATTAGGTGATGCTCATGCACATAACTCTGCAAATGACTGGCACAACATAGACAGCATTGGAAGGATATTGCTACAGACTGAAATGTGTCTTCCCAAGCTCCTCTGTTGAAGCCCCTCCTCCCCAGCATGATGGCATTTGGAGGTGATTGGGTTTAAATGAGACCGTGCGGGTGTGGTCCTCTTGGTGGGATTGTGCCCTTGGAAGAAGAGACACCAGAGACTTGTTCTCTATTGATCTCTGCCATGTGAGCATACAGCAAGCCAGGAAGAGACCCTAAGCAGGAACCTGGGCATGCTGGCGCCCTGATCCTGGACTTGCAGCCTCCAGACCTGTGAGAACTGAATGTCTGTTGGGTGAGCCCCCCCAGCCCCTGGTATTTTGTTCCAGGAGCCCCAGCAGACTAAGACACATACGTTCTCATCTCCCATCCACCTTACCCCTTCCTAGCCCCGCATTCCTTTCTCCAGATGCTAACAACATTCCCACAGAGGCCGTTCCATGTTTCAAAGCTCTTTTCCTTCCTCAAGCAATCTGGATATTCTGACTTACACTGAAGTCAAGCATTTACCAGGAACCTACGACGCACGATATGCAAGGCAGAGTCTTATAAGACCTGGTGCCCTCCAGTTAAACAAGTGCCTCTGGTGTCCCTGGTTGCTGCTTGTGGTCCTGCTCACATCACCTGTGATGCCGAGCTCAGAGAGCGAAGTAAATGAAATACAGCTCTGTTGGCTTCTGCTCCATTAGGAAAGGGAAAAATCAATGTTTGCCAAATGTAGAAGGACAAAATCAATAGCGAAAGAAATTTTATTTTCAACCTTCTAAGGGAGTATTACAAAGAAGGGAGAGTGAAAATTATTATTATTTATTGATGTATATAGCACCTTCTGAAAGCCTCAAAGTGTTTTAGGGAATTACAAACTGCCTTCCTCCTTCGCTGCGTACAGATCACTTTGCCCTGCTCCTACGGAGCCCTCTAGAAGGGGTGAGTGCAGGAAGTTAGCACGCTCTACCCTTGTGGAAAGTTCCTGAGGAAGAAGCCGCCTCTTTAGATTTTAGATGGCATCATAATATATGTGGTTTGGCAGAAAGAGGAGAAAACCCGCTCTCCACCCTTCTCCCACGTTCCTCCGTCGGAACACGCAGCACATTTGGGGAGAATCAGCCACCTGCTGCCAACATCTTAATGCAGTTCCTGGCAGAGGAGTTTTGATAGATGGTTTCCAAGCCCTGAGTATAAACTACTGAACAAAACTTTCCGGAGGATGAAACGTCAAAAGAGCGAGGTTGCAGAAAGCAGGATTTCTGGAGGCTGGCAGCTGTCTGAAAAATCCACAGAGGCAATCGTCAAAATAAAACCTTACAAGAGTCGAGTGATTTCCACTTTTCAATCTCCTGGTTTCTTTCTCATCTGAACTTTGTAATGATCCTTTGAGAAACAGAGGGCGGAGTTACTAACCCCATTTTACAGAGGCTCGTAGAGTGTAAGTGACTTGCCCAAAATCATTCGCCTGGTTATTGGCAGAGCTCAAGAGGGAACATGGTCTCCTGGATTCTTAGTCAGAAGAAAGATGAGAGACTCCATGGCTCGCATTCCCACCTCAAAACAGGAATCCCCTAGGCAGCATCTCTGAGAGGCAGGCAAGTCTCTGCATGAGGGGCCCCATCCCCTCATAAGAAGAACACTTAATTTTTTTTTAAATTGTCGTTCAAACTCTTAACTATTAAAATACAAAGATCAACCTCCACATAATGTTCTCTGATTTTTCTTCGCTCGGCCATCGACAGCTCTTCAGTCTGGTCTCACTGAACTGGACCTTGCAAGTAGGGAAGACTGCGATTGTTCCTCTTACATGGTTTCCAGATAGTTCCCTTTCCTGTCCTGGACGGTTCCTATTTGTCTGGATTACAGATTAAAATATCATACTTAGAGGGCACCTGGGTGGCTCAGTCGGTTAAGCGTCTGCCTTCAGCTCAGGTCATGATCCCAGGGTCCTGGGATCGAGTCCCACATCGGGCTCCCTGCTCTGCGGGGAGCCTGCTTCTCCCTCTCCCACTCCCCCTGCTTGTGTTCCCTCTCTTGCTGTATCTCTCTCTGTTAAATAAATAAATAAAATCTAAAAAAAAATAAAATAAAATATCATGCTTAGAACCCAAGAAAATTCCAAATACCTGACATCATGGGACAGTAAGACTACTTCCTCTCATTTTCTGGATACTCTTAGACTTGCTTTGAGAGGAATCTTGATTCACACTATGGATTCCAAGTGACCTACTCAAAATCTAAGGTCTTTTCCTAGAAACTGCCAGATCTTGTGGCCACCAAATCCCCATTCTGTCCCTGTGCTGTTAATTACCTCAGTGAAGGGCTTCCCATTTGGAAATATTAAGTTCTGTCTTTATTCACACCCATTACATCAACCTATCAAGCTTTTATGACTCCTGATTCTATCTTCTAGCACACTATTTATCCTGCATAGATGTGTAGGTCAGACTTTCCGTGCCTTCATTCAAAGTATTAATAAATCACTTCAATGAACAGAGCCTAGAGTACAGCCCTATAGCAGGCCATGCCTGAGTTCCCACTGGTTAGTATTAGCTCATTAATCCACCTCCTTTGGTCATTCAGGTAGGAATGGATTTCCTCAACTAGGATTCAGTCCACATGCTTCTGGTCCGGCCCTGCTCTAGGGTCAGCTGCAGGCAGTAGCTACTTTAAGAACAAGAGAGATGGACTGCTTCACGGGCTGGCTTCCCCTTTAAGGCCCCTGTTTGGTATTCCCGCTTCCAACCAAAGCCTGATGTCCCTCCCTCACATCTCTGGAATTGACTTTCCTCTGAGCTTGGATGCTCCCAGTTCCCCATCCCAATGAACCAATTTGCTCACTGTAGACTCCCCTAAAACCAGCTGATTTTACCCCATTACTCCCTTTGCCCTCTTACGATGTCCCTTGTCCCTGAAACTAGTTCATCACCTCACAGCTTCATCTTATCTACACAAATATTACAAGAAACCTTGTCAAAGTCCTTAATAAAGTCCAGATCTGTCAATATAATAGCATCCTGCCATCTATTAAGTCTTGTCACCTAATCAGAAAAAGAAATGTTTACCTCTCTATGAATTGCTGAATTACAGTTTGTGCACATGGAGAAAACTCCTATCTGGGTTTAGCTCCACCTTCTTCTGGAAACTATCCCTCTCCCTCACACACCATCTCCATTGTTTTCAGATAGTCAACGTGATCCACACCCCGCCTCAGCTCCAACCTTAGTCTAAGTGGTCAACTGCCCCAAGCGGAGCCAATCACATTCTTTGTACAGGAATTAGAGCCAAAACTGAAGCAGAGAGGCTAATTTCTCTTTGGTGACTGGACTCAAGATACGGGTGCTTAGAAACTGTGGCTGCCATGGTCAAGGTCATGTGGGCTGTGGAGACGTCCCCTAGAGGTGAAGGGAGAGAAGACCGAAATGAAAGGGCAGGGAGGTACAGAGGCAACAGACTAAGGCGACCCTGAAAGCTCAAGAGTCTGGTCCCGGTCTTCCTCAGATAAGCCACGTTCTCCTCCTTGGGCCCTAAAAGTCAGCCCAGAGCTTTTAAATAAAACCCCTTCTTGTTTATGCTACTTTGAGTTCAGTTTCTGTCATTTGCCCCCAGAGAGTCCCAGGTAACATAGTGAACAGCACTAACCCCACCCCCAGAGCCATCCAGCTGCCTTTCAGGACTCACGGGTGAGATTGCTCAAGCTCGGGCAACCCCACAAAGAGCTTGTTGGCCTGAAAAAAAAAAAGCAATGGAAGTACATGCTGTCTCGCCCCCGCCCTCCCTAGATGAGGCGAATCAGGGCCATTGATAACCACAGATAAGCAAAACCTTGTATTCTTTAATGTTCTCAGTGTACCAACAACTAAAACAATTCCTTTTCGTTTTCCTTTCGTGCTACTTATGTTTTTCCATAAAAACAGATTCTACTTGTTTTTCCATTCTCTTTCTTGATGTCCTATTCACAACAAAGGAAAGTCCCTCATGCCAGGCACCAGTCCAAATCATGGACTTCCAGAGGCCACAGGGAGAGAAACTTGGGAGGGCCAAGACAGTTGTGTCTGCTTACTTCGGTTGCTTTGAGTCGTGCAGCAAAGGGGGCTTTCCAGTTGAACAGTCCTCTGAATGCGGCACAAGCGTTTCGTGATCCCGCCACACTGCTCTCCTCCATCCCCAGCCCAGGCAGGCCCTCCTTCCGGGAAACAGTGGCTTTCCTATACACTTCCTGGTTAAATCAAAACAGCTTCCAAAACATAGATAGGGAAAAAGTGAATGAACTCCCCAGGCCTAAATTCAGTCTGATTCTCCAACAACAGCTAAATATAGAAAGATTCTCTCCATTTGCGGCCACTGAATTCTGTCCAGAATCCGCTCTCGGAACCTCAGTGCCACGTGGGAGCCACTGGCCTTTTCCATGCGAGAGGGAGGGGATTTTCCCTCCAGACTGGCCACCGCTAAGCAGCATTAACCCAATGACCGTCAGCCTCGGGACCACCGCCATACTCCTTGCAATTTTCTTGAGGAGATGCCAGGAGAAAAAGCCACAGGGCTTAGATTTTAAGTAACTACAACAGATGTGTAGTGTAAATTCCTTAGGTCAGGATCCCTGTTTGGTTTATTATTTTTCCCCTCTAGTATCTGCTATATCAGGACCAGATAAATCATTTGTGGGGCCCACTCTGAAATGAAAATGCAGGGTTGCTTGTTCAAATATTAAGAATTGCAAGAGCACGACAGCAGGGCCATAAACCACGCACAGGGTCCCGTGTGACCGAGAGGCTCCTACACCACAAAGCCAGTCTTGTCCCTAACACCTCGGTCATGATTTACGTAGAATACATGCCTACTAGTGAATCAATAAATTCAATAACCAGAGCCAGAAATAGAGGGGAGGGGGAAGGGGGAGGAACCCCTGCTTCAAGCAAACAACCCACTTTCATCTCTTTCGTGCTTCTGCTGGGAACTCTGATTAGAATGGGTTCCACTGCTGAAGTTTGAGAAACAGCTCTGTAGAAGCATCTTTGAATTTAGAGTGCACCGTCACTCATACCCGGGTTACTAAATCAATTCAGGTATGGATTGAATAGACAAAGCCATCAAGACAGAAGATCAGAAGAAAAAAAAAAAACATGATCCAGTGTGTGAAATTTAAATCTCTTCTAGAAGATGCTGTTCACTTACAAATTATCTGTGAGTTTGTGGGTCCCTCTGCCCATGCCCTGTGCTAAATCATCCCTTATCCATGCTATTTTGTCACCTCCCCCAATTTGTTCCTTTGTTTGCATTTTTACCCATAGTCTCAGTCCCTATTATTAGCACCTCATATTAAAGTAGCTGCTATAGGATCATCTTCGGAAAATATTAGAAGAAAATGATCAGTCTTTACAGAAGGTATTAAACACTTGTAGGATGCTTGCAATAACCTTGGCCTGCTCTTTAAAAGCAAAGAAGGGGAATGCTTACCAAGCATTTTCTGAGAAATGAGTGTAAATTGCAGGAAACAGTGTGTAAATTAAAGGAACTGCCTAATATAATTAGCCACACAGGAAATGTAATGGGTCTGGAAAACAAAAGTGTAATTTATGAGGAAATATCAATTGGAATAATGTAAATAATGGGTCTTTCACTGCAGTTCCTATTGCTTGTGGAACTAAGGTGGTTATTAGGCAAGGAAGTGCTTATCAAAATCTAGCAAGGTTCTCTAAAGATAGGACTTTAGAATACCATATTACCTTCAAGAAAGATCCTTAATTAATTGTGTGGTTTTTGTAAGATACATAATGGGCCTGGCCGAGTTTCCCCACTCTTCCCACTATGCCGACTACACCCATAAAATATGGCCTAGCTGTTGGCCAGGATCTTTGGGGAAGCTCTCTGTACCAGGTTTTCATTCGATGGTGAACTTCTCCACTTTTGGCTCACGCTTCACACCGTTTCCTTCTGAAGTGGTCACATACTGGCAACACTGACTCATTTAATATCATCCATCTGAATTACAATTATCACTGCTGTTCTTGTCGCTTCTCCATGAATCAGCTTAGCCAAATCTTCCCTTTTGGCCTCACCTTTTCCCCCTCTGAAGCAGTTAGCCTCTTTCTCTCCGTGAAAAAAAAAAAAAAAATAGATACTTGATAAGTTCAGTGGCTCATTACATAAACGGAAACAACACAAACCTCTAAATAATGATTAACCAACCACATAAGCTCTAACTGAAGCTCATGCTTCAATAAAGACCTTTTCTAAATTAAAAAAAAAAAAAACCCTTAACTTGTATATTTTTAGTGTATAATTTTTTTGCTATAAAAACCCAATTGTTACTTACCCTGATTACCTTAATTCTACCTTTATAGTAAAGGGATTGGCAGGGGTGACCCAGAAAACAATGGTGGCAAAATGCAAACAACTCTCAATATCAGTGCCTCTGAAGTTCTTTAGGTCCAGATTCCAAATGATGGGACCTTGGACAAATTATTCAATAGAACAGCAAATGACATGGGCAACAGGTGTATTCTGTACCTCTGCTTTTGTTGCACCTGTTGGCTCTTGCACTAAGAAGTCTGCTAACTCATACCACTCCAGCTACTGCCTGACCCTCCTGTCTCCTATTACCCTCCCGTCCGCCTGGGGTGGGGACTTCAGTCTGCACACTCCCAGGCTCCTGCGGGACCTGCCTCCAAGGGGCTCTTCCACCATGCCTCCAGTCCACCAGCCCACTCCCCTCTGGTGGAGGACAAGTGTCTGCAGACTACATCTCCCCCTCCTCCATAACAGAGCTCTCCTCTCTGCTCCCACCTCCACAGGGCAGCCTCGAGGGCTCAAGAAAATAATTCTGCCTCCTCCAGTGCCATAACTCTAAATACCTAAAACAAGCACTTTTCATATTGAACAACTCAAAAAAGGAGAATGGAAAAGCACACGCTAGAACATTTCTTTATTCCTCAGTCAACAAATGGTCAAAGGTTAGAAATTCAGTTCACCAGAACTTTCTAGTCTCATCCATGAGTCTTTTATGACCCTGTTAAGGAGAGGTGATGGGATTCTCAGTATTAACGGTGCTCTAAAGGTAGGGTAGTGACATTTAGTTCTACCCAAAGAAAGGAAAAAAAATAGCCTCGTCCTTACTCCTATTTCTGGCCATCACAGATATCCTTCTTTATAATTACTTGGGCTATTGCTATCGTAGCTATCATTTTCACTATTTACTATTATGGGTATTTAGAGGCTCATAAAAATGTGAGCTTCCTCAATGCTTAAACAGCACGAGAGATAAATCAGAGGCACAGAGCATTGGCTGACAGTGGATGAAACCTGACTGGGAACAGCTGGATTGCTCTCTTGACTAAATATTTACAAAAGGCATGATTATATCACTGAGCGACACTGTGCGAATATAACAATTTATCAATCATCTTGTTTAACAGCAATCCCCACAGGAAGGGCTACATTCCCACTTAACAATAAGAATCTACTATATGCTAATTAATTTACTTCTTTTCACTTAAGGTTATTTCAGACACGTATGCCCTTGTGCTTTTTATAACAGCACATTTTACACAGAGACCAACAAATGTTTTATGGGCAAAAAAAAGAACAACGGGGGGTAGGGGGAGCAATATTATCTCTAAATCTTGGCTCACAGGCAGTCTTCTGGGGTTAGAATAGAGTGGACATGTTAAGGCATATTCTAGGGATCTGGCTGCAGATGTTGCTGCTAGTTCTGGAGAATAGGAGAAAAATGAAAGGACAAAGGCTGGTCTCCTCTTGAATTTGAATAAGGAAGTGTTAACCAGTTATTATTTACCACACAAACGGTCACTGGGAGGCAGGTCCATCGTTATCATTCAGAGCACAATCCAGTCCAGTGACAAGCTTTAGTGGAAAGAAGAACGTGGTTCCTGTCCTCGGGTGCCCTTCAGCCTCAGGGGTAAAACTGGGTGAACTCAGCCTAATTTGTATAACATCACATGGAACACAGATGTAAAGTTCTATAAAACCAGTTAGTACAGGAATTCTGGGAGGATGGCTGTGATGTCAACAGCACAGTTTTGGATCTTCCAGAATTTTGACATAAACAGAGCATGTAGATGGCAAAACTAAAACAAATGGACCAAGTCTGTGACAAAACTAGGTGACAAGACTTCTTTACAAGAGCCAAAATACAAGTGGATAGTGCTAAAGTACCTACTGACCCCATACCTGAGTGTAACTGGCAACTGTGAGGCGGAATCTAGGGGAAGCACTAGAGCAAGGCTGGGAGCAGGAGACGCAAAATTCCCCAACAGGCATTTCCTGGAAAGTGTGGTGGGCGAATGTGAGAAAAACAGCTGAATCTGTGGCTAGAAAGTTGGCCCCTCTGAACCCTCCAAACCGACTAGGCAAGTCTCCCTTCCAGGAAAGGGCCCCATGAGGACACACTGTCAGGAATGTAACTAAAACTTAGCAGGATAGGGATGAGAGAGGCAAAAGAAAGATAAGGTACAGATAAAAGTGGGACATGGAAGAGGGGAAGAGAGTCATGAAATCTCAGGAAGCAAGCTGTCACTGTCTTTTTAACATTCTACAAAAACAACATAAGAGGGAGCTCCACAAAGTTAGGATGAACTCATCCTCCACCTAAAAATTCAGGAAAACTAAATTCACACAAAATTGAGGAATAGAAAAAAATATATAGATCAGTTCCCATACAAAGTGACTACAAAAAATAAAATATGTATCAGAATAACATCACTACAAGCAACAAAAACATGCCAGAAAGATATACTCAAAAAAACCCTGCAATATACTCTTTCAAAACAAACTAAAGACTTTAAGAAAATGATATGAGACACAAAAGAATAAGTCAGAATTAGAAAAACTCAGAACTGTAGGGATAAAACTCAAGAAAGAATTATACATAAAAGAAAATCATTTTAGAAGACTAAATTATAAGGAACACAAGAACAAATGAAGATAATAAATAGTGCCTTCAGAGAGTAAAAAGGAATTTCTTTAAATAAAAAATATGAAGAAAGATTTTAAAAAGATCAAGAGAAAATGACAAATATTGGAGATAAGCAAAGAAAATCTAACATGTGGATATAGAAGTCCCTGAAAAAGAAAACCAAAGCAAGGGAACAGAACAAATCATAAAAATTATAATTCAAAAATTCCTCAAATTAATAGAAAAAAAGGTGTGAGACCACATATCAAAAGTGCTCTTTGTATCCTTGAGAAAATCAACCCAGAATGATCAACACCAAGACATAGTCTAAGAAAATCACTGGACTTTAAAGAAAAAAGGGAAAAAAATCATTTGGACATTGGATAAAAAGAACTTGTGATTTATAAAAGAATGAAACTGGGTTTTCATCAGGCTATTAAAATAACAACTCTTGTGACAAAAGAAAATAAGGAACATATTTCAGATACTCAGGGAAAGAATATAAATATGAGTCCAAAATTTTATACCCAGTACACCTGACCTTCCAGTAAAAAGTGCTCAAACTCTTGTTAACATGCAAAACTCAGAGAGCCTTGCTTCCATGAGCCCATCCTAAGGAATCCATTATTTCTAATGAATTCAGACAGACAAAATGATGAGAGAGGCACCAACAAAAAAAAAATTATGATGAGTATTAAATATATAATTAATTGGAGAACTAAGAATTAAAGAGAATTAAAAGAGAAATTATAATATGTAATAGCTAAATGATCTGGCATTATAGATATGGCAGTCATTTTGAAAATGGGAGAAGAGTGAAGATAGCATATTTCTTATAAATTGGCAGAAATTTCAGAGACTTGAGCAAAGTCAGGTTGGATTCCTTTGAAAAATTACAGGTGCTGTTACATTCTTTCATCAGGAAGAATACAATATCTGGGTTCTCATTCTTCTTAATAAAAACTTTAACTATTTTTGGTAATTTGGGTAACTGTTTTTAGTAATCAAAATTGGTGACATACTATTAATATTGCTACTCCTAGACTTCTTGTGTGTGTAATAAGAGAAAAATCAAATGAGTAATTAGGGAATATTCTAATTCTCTCATTCCCTGTGTCCTTCTTGATGTGAAAAAAAGAAGGTACAGGTGTAATGTACATCCTGTTTAAGTAAAGTCCCATAGTACTGAGTTTGAATTGGAGATATCAATATGAACTTATGAGATATTTTATTTTTAAATATGCACATGCTTGTGTTTCTTTCCTAGATCTATCCACTGGACAAGCCTAGGGGAAAAAAATGAGCAATCCAGTAACAATAAGCATTTTGGGTTCCTAGATTATAGTCTTGAAATGTCATTTCCCATTATTTAAAGGGGGAGGGGTGCCTGAAACCAATGTAACAGTATCAGTCAACTATGCTTCAATTAGAAAAAAATACTTAAAAATAAAATAAAAATAAAAAGGGGAAAGGGCTTCTGGGAGCAGTGGATGGAATAAGAAATGTAAGGATAAGAAGATAAGCCTGGTATATCCTGACATACCAGATATCAAGAAAGCTTTCAAGACCTGTTTGAGCTTTAGTAAGAATTAAAATTGAAGTGGATTGAAATCTAACATATGTATTCAAATCCATGGGTTTACAATAATTTTTAAGCGGTCACTTTCTAAAGATGACAGAGAACCAATGCATGATCTCAAAAATCGGGTAAATAAAGGGACAAAATTAGCGAATCATCCTGCCTTTTCTGTCTGAATGATACCTCTGGGTAACCAAATAGTAGATGGGGGGTGGGTTATGTTAGAAAATTATGCCAGCTAATAAATTAAAACAAAATGGTAGAATTAGAAAACCACCATTTGGCACCTACTATAAATTATTGGATCTAGGCATTGAGAATCAACAGTTGCTAACATAAAAAAAAAAAGTGAAGTCATTGTGTCCCTCCTGATGAAAAACACAGGTCACCAATGGTCCTGTCAAACAAGATCAAACCTGAGTCTGATCCAGCCTCTGTATTCAGCTGCCAATTTGCAGAGACTACAGAGGATAGAATCACATGTCAAAATGTCCCATGCATACACAAGCACCAAATCTTAACTCTGGGAAACTCAAATGGCCCAGTTCTTCAACATTTAAGTTTTAAAGAAATAAAGGGTTATAGGGCAATCTATAATTACAAAAATTTAAAAACTATATATAAATGCTGTCTTTGATGCATAGCTGAGTGACAAAACCATTTTAAAATGCAAGGAAGCGAATATTATAAAGATGTCAGGATAGTGGCTGTTTTGGGAGGGAGTGGACAGTGGTAGAGATAAGGCACACAGAGGCTCCCAGGGCACTTGGAAAAGTTCTGCTTCTTGATTTGCATGGCATTTACAAGGGTATTTGTTCACTTTATAAAACTCCATTGAGCTACATATTTATTGTACTTGGTTTTCTATATCTGTGTTCTGTTTTACAATGACCAAGTTTAAAAGAGAACAATAATCCCAACAAAAAGGTATAAATACTATTATTATGTAAAGAATATGCACCTTTGAATCAGACAGGTCTAGATTCAGGTCCCACTTTGCCACAAATAAAACTGTGGGATCTTTGATCTCTCTGAGCCTCAATTTCTGCTTTGAGAAATGGTAATAATAGAACCTGAAATTTCCAACTATATAATAAGTACTCAATAAATATTAGTTTTATTATTTTTTCTCTTTCTTCTTTCTTCCTCCTTGTTAAGTGTTTGCCAGAATGATCAGCAGGACTGAAACTATGTAGGATTGGTTAGTGAAAACTTCAGGAGGATTCCTGGTGGATTCCAGAACAGAATTTTTTTTTTTTTTTAAGATTTTATTTATTTGCAAGAGAGAGAATGAGAGACAGAGAGCATGAGAGGGAGGAGGGTCAGAGGGAGAAGCAGACTCCCTGCTGAGCAGGGAGCCCGACATGGGACTCGATCTCGGGACTCCAGGATCATGACCTGAGCCGAAGGCAGTCGCTTAACCAACTGAGCCACCCAGGCGCCCAGAACCGAATTTTTTTAAACGAAAGAGATGGGATATTAACCAAAGAATGGGAGTGGCAATCCGGGAGGGAGGAGAGGGCATACAGGAAAGAGAAGTTGAGTTCTATGAAAGGAAGGTAAGTAGGTTTGCCTGAGGACGTGACAAAGGTAGAGTTCACCAACCTAACTACCCACAGAGGATGGGAGGTAATAGGTGGGTGAAACAGGCTCAATGTCCATAAAAAAGCACAGGTTCAGTGAGAAATGGCAACTGACCCTCAGACTCAGTCTGAAACAAGAGGGAGTGGGTAGGGGCTATACACTAATGTTTGTGCCAAAATTTACATGTAGAAACCCTAACCTCCCTTCCTGTGATGGTATTAGAGGGTGGGGCCCTTGGGAGGTGGTTAGGGTTAGACTGAGTCATGAGGGTAACACCCCAAACTGACAAAGACAGTGGGGATTATAAGACTTCTAAGCTCGGGTTGAAGGGGCACCCGGGTGGCTCTGTCAGTTAAGCATCATGATCTCAGGGTCCTGGGATCGAGCCCTGCACCAGGGCTCCCCGCCCAGCGGGGAGTCTGCTTCTCTCTCTCCCTCTATACCTCCTCTGCTGGTGTGCACTCGCTCTCTCTCTCTCAAATAAATGAAAAAATAATAATAAAAAATAAAAACTCAGATTTAAGCATGGTTTTTTAAAAGTCTGTGAACAACCAGAACATATATTCTATAAAGTTTCCTTCAAAGCCTTGACAGGGAAAATAGCAAGATATTCCCACATTAGAACTGTGTTGCACACTCTGGGATCACTCTTGACAGTGGGGTCTTCTGTCCCAGAGCACTGGCACATTAAGGAGAAGTCTTTACACCTGCACCAACTATAGCAGGGATGGAGCACAAATACACCAAGAACCTAAAATCCCCGGACTACAAGTGGCAAGGCTGACTGGAAAATAACTATGGGTCCACGCAGTAATACTTGGTCTTGTTTGCATTGCTGCAGGTTTAACTGAATGCTCTTCTTCACTGGGTTTTCTTTTTGAAGTTTATTTATTTACTATAATACCCTTCCCAGCGATTCCTATATCCTATGAATAATCAACACATAAGCTTGAGACTTAGAGTGAGAATAAAGGAACTGAAATGGAAAGTCGGCCTGTTGGACACCCACGGCATGACAAAATCCAACCCAAGTGATGAGGCAATTGGGAAAAGCCAGGTCTGTCCAATTAATTCAATTAATTATACGTAACAGTAATACCTAACTCCAAGTAGCTCTTACCATGTGTCAAGCACTGTGCTAAGTACTTATTTGCATTCCCTCCTTCACCCATACCTCTTTGAAGTACAAACTATTATAAGCCCCATTTCAACCAAAGAGGAACTGAATTAAGGGGTTGGGTAACTTGCCCAAGCTCCTGCCATTGGATTCAAGCCTTTGTTCTCTGACACCAAAACCCCTTACCCTATACTCTCTGATGGAGCTGTTGAGGAAACCTGCATCTGGTTCTTCTTGATTTGTTTCCAAGAGTTCTAGGATAAAGAACGCCATTTAGATGTTCTTACAGCAGAAGCATCTGAACCTGAGAGTACCCAACCAACCTCCCAAACCCAACTGAGACCCTGAGACATCTGCCAGGCGGCGGGCTTTACCACTAACCACAGGGTGGGAAGGAGCACAGAGAAGCTGGGAAGGGAGTTGGGAACTGAGGGCCAACTCCAGCTCCAACACATACTAGCTGTGATTTGGTCCAATGGCTTCACCTCCCTGATTCCGTCTTCTCATGGGTAAAACAGAAGTCTAAAATATTTCACTGCACAGTGGTTGTAGGGAAGATAAATAAGAAAATGCGCATGAGGGCACCTGGGTGGCTCAGTCGTTAAGCATCTGCCTTCGGCTCAGGTCATGGTCCCAGGGTCCTGGGATTGAGCCCCTCATCGGGCTCCCTGCTCAGCTGGAAGCCTGCTTCTCCCTCTCCCACTCCCCCTGCTTGTGTTCCCTCTCTCACTGTCTCTCTCTCTGTCAAATAAATAAAATCTTTTTTTAAAAAAAAAAAGAAAAGAAGCGGAAATGCGCATGCAACAGCCTGTAAATGCTTAGAGTTCGTCCCCCTCATCCTGTATCCCCACCAGCAGGTACTTCAACCCCGTGTATATACGACGTCTGTCCCCAACTAGCGTGTTATCTGAGTATGAGGCCGCAGTTAACGTATTGTTTGGTTTTGCTCCTTTTAAAGCATCCGCACATCGCCCCACGTTGAACATATCTGAGAATATTTATCCCCACAGCATTTTCAAAACTGGCCCAAAAATCGCCAGCAGAATCGTCCTGGAAAAAGTCTCCCTCCCCAAGTAAGTCACAGTCATAAGAAGACGCAGACTGGTACAGACAGACTTTGAACAAGAAAACCGAGCTAATTCAAAAAGGGGCTCCTGCTTCCTAGGGTAGAATGGAAAAGAGAACATCAGCCACTCAGACATTTCTCTTGGCTTCCTTCCTGTCTGGGCTGGGCGAAAGGGGCATTCAGGAAAGCGAGCATGTCTCTGTTCTGAGCACCACCCCCAGCTGGGGAGGAGGGACAGATGAGGCTGAGAAGGGGCCCGCCCCGCCCCGGACCCTGTCCTGCCCAGGGTGTCAGCTGACACACACGCCCTGGGGATTGGCCAACACCCAGCTCTCAGAGACCACGTGTCCTCGAATTTGACCATCACAGGAAAAGAAAGGGGGATGTTAAGTGCTGTTTAAGGTGTCTACTGTTCTAAAAGCCTTTGTAGGAGGTTATTAACTTCAAAGAAAACTAAACTTATCCTTATTCCTTCTTTCCCTTTGAACCTCAGACAGGCCCACACTGGAGCTGTCTACGTCATCGAGAGCCCCTGGAGGGCAGCCAAGGCCCCTGACTTTTAACCCACTCTAGAAAAAGGAAGCGTTCCCCCCACTCCACCCCACCCCACCCCCAGGCATATGAGTGCCCTGGGTAAAAATACGATTATTTTGCAGTCTTCTTATAGGTAAAGAATTGGAATAAAAGAAACAAAACCTAATAAACTATTCTGCCAATATTTTAGCTTCTCAGGTCTTTAATGGCCAAACTTTATCTTAACAAGAAGATTCTGAGCCCAGACAAAACTTCCTCTCAAACTGTCACTACTTGTAACCCACAAAGGAAATTTTTTTAAGATTTTATTTATTTACTTATTTATTTGAGGGTGGGGGGAGGATCAGGAGAGGGAGAAAGAATTTCCAGCAGACTCCCCACTGAGCACAGAGCCCCACACAGGGCTTGACCTCACAATGCTGAGATCATGACCTGAGCAGAAATCAAAAGTTGGATGCTTAACTGACTGAGCCACTCAGGTGCCCCCAACAAAGGATATTTTAAAACAGTTAGATGATGATACATTATAATTCCTATACAGATGTCACTGAGAAAAGCATATACGCTTGTCATTTCCCTGTCCCTGTATGTGTGTGTATAAATTTTAGTGATGTTACTTTAAAATAAAAGATCTGTCTCAAAATTGCTTCAGAGACTCTTACTTTTAAAGTGGTGTTCATTCTTTTCCTGATCCTGATTTCACTTCTAAACAATGCTCACCAGAGGATTTTGATGCCAGAGTGTTCTTCTCATCCCCGCCTAACTCCCCAGTAGCTGTGACCACCCGTCTCTCTCTCTCCCCCCGCCCCTGTAATCACCATTTTCACCACATTCTCAAATCTCCCCCAGATGGTCTTGAACTTAGCTATTTCCCATAGATAATACCTCAGAACGGCTTTGGCTGCATTGCTAAGGCTCTGCCATCTCCCCCAACCCAGGCTGGGGACCCACTCCCTCCCCGCCAGGCAGCCAATACTGGATACTACTAGTCCCGCTGTTCCACTGACTTGGCAGAAAGCCAGGGGACAACCCCTCAGGGCTCACATCCTTGTAGGCCCATTCTGAAGAATGCTAATTTTAGGGGGGGCACAGTGTGCCCCACAAAGAACTCCAAAGAACTGGCAGAGAGACAAACCCAGGAGGGATGTCACTGTGACAAGAGCTCGAGTCATCCCTCTAGCTGACCCAAGGGAGGATGAGTCCACGGATCATGGTAGCCAATCATGGTAGCTGCATCACTGGGGAGGAGGAGTCCAGCCTCAGTTCTCTCAAGAGTCCCTGTGTTGCCCTCCAGGACTTTCCGCGTGCATAAGCCAGTGCACGCCAGACTCCCGAGCTCCCGCTCCCAGTGGAGCTTTGATGAACCACTCACTCCCATGCTCCTCTCTCCTGCAGCATCCCCGGGCAGGATGCTGTCCGCCTGTCGGCCTCTCAGGGGTGCTTTTGGCACTTGCTGCATCTGCGCCTCACTCTCCAACCTGAACAAGCTGTCCCCCTCTTCTCTTTAGCAGCATTTTTTCCAGGTATGCCAAAGGGAAAGGACACCCTGAAGCCTGCATGGATAGGAATGGTCAGCTTCTGCCAGCAGGCCATTCTGAGGAGCCATGGTGCATCCCATGGAGGCCATTAGACATCTCTGGGACTCCAGCTGTGGAGACTACTTGTACAGATTCTTTTAGAACAAGCCAACAAGATGTTGAATTACAGTGAAATCCACCCCATCTCTCTGCTCCTTGACATTTCTACACTATGTATTAATGAAGTGTGGCCAACTGAAAATTCAAAACCAAATATATTTGTTAACAATCTAAAAATAGATTCTTCCCTACATGATTTTAAAGCCTTTAGGCTCTTCTTCCAGTGTTGATTATCTTGGTTTTGCTATAACCAAGATACAAACATAAAATATAAAAACAAGAAAAATAATCTTTTAAGGTTAATAGCTTTGAACAATTAGTATAAATAATCACACTTTGGTATTTTCTGCAATATTAATTTTTTTTAAAGATTTTATTTATTTATTTGACAGAGAGAGACACAGCGAGAGAGGGAACACAAGCAGGGGGAGTGGGAGAGAGAGAAGTAGGCTTCCCGCGGAGCAGGGAGCCTGATGTGGGGCTCGATCCCAGGACCCTGGGATCATGACCTGAGCCGAAGGCAGACGCCCAACGACTGAGCCACCCAGGCGCCCCTGCAATATTAATTTTGAAACTGAGCATACCATTTTGCTGAGCCAGATACTAAGCTGACAAGGAATTACTTTTCATCCTCATTTCATCCAAGGAATTGAATCTGTAATATCAATATTACAGTGGTCCCATAGCCATTTTGCTTCTGTCAGCACTGGGTTTTTAATGGCCACATCTACATGAAGCTAAGGAGTCCAGCTATGCTTTACCCTCTCACCAACAGCCTGCACTTCCTTAAACTCCAACTATGCTGGAGATACTCAACGAGCATTTCTTAGGCACACGAGTAGAACAGAACAATGTTTTAGGTACTTTAAGAAACAATGTCAACCTGCTGTTTTTAGCCCCAGAGCCTAGCACAGTGCCTGGCCCATAGTAGGTGTTTAATACTTAACTGTGAATGTCTAACTAGACATAGGTAGTATCTATACAGACAAGTAGTCAGGACATTTAGTCATTTCCATTCGCCCCAGCTGGGGTAACACTGTGCCAGAGACAGGACTTGCATTCCTAGTTCCATCTGGAGCAAATGGATGAAAGTACTGATCTTGTTTATGGACCCATGACTGAAACCCCTTCTGAGGACTAAAGCCCAGTACTCTGAAGTCCCGGGAGGCACTTTGAGAAATCATCGCCAACACCCAGAAGATAGGTGATGCCCTTTGACAGGCTGAGATGAGGAGACTCGAGGGCCCACCCTTGCATCTGGGAGAGATAAGACACAGGCGGCTGGGCACCCCAGTGTCTGCGAGAGACAGCTGAGTCCTTACAAGTGGTAGAGGGATGAACGCAGTAGTTCTCACACTTCCAAACTCGGTGATAACAGCACTTAAAGAACACTGAGATAAACGTCCTTAACAATGGCCGAAGAAACGACCGAGGGCTGCTGAGACTACCCCAATCCCAAAGTGAATCTACTAGAAACTGTCTCGATTCCGTGTCTTCTTTAAAAGTTTGAGGCTTCTTTTATAGTTCAATAGTATTCATTGAAGTCATAATTATTTGGTTTTGATCCTGCTGGCAGCTAGAATACATAAAGAAATTTTAAGACTAAAATGAGAGAAAAAAATCCGTTTGAGGTAACATACTATAATCCTTTTTCTTTTGGAGATATAAATGTAATCACAGTCAGGAGTACTAAAAATAATGTTTCTAAATTCCAATACACTAAAAATATATTCATGTTTAATGACTAAAGTATTATAGTTTAACTATTATTATATAACCACTTTAATCTATTCCATATTTGGTCTCTAGACCACCCATATTTTAGCCCTATAATCCCTATTTTCTGTAGAGTAATGTAAATAATAAAGGAATGAAATCCTTAATGCATTTTTAATGCAGTATAACCATTTCCCCTAATTGGATTAGGATTACAACTCTCAAAACACTCCTAACACATGAGGTACAAGTCAAATTAAAAAGAAAAAGGAGGAAAAGGATGAGGAGGGACACCTTTATTGATGAGAAATATAGTTTATAAAGTATTTTTTCCACAGGGGAAAAAAAAAAGGTTGTATTATTTTCAAACTTAAAAATCAATTTCTGAAATAAATTTTATCACTGAATTTAGAAAGCTTATAAACAATTGGATCCTTAAAGCAGTTTACTACCAATACCTATAAAACTAGTCAAATGCCCTTATCTTTTATCTTTGGAAGATGAGAGAATCCCTCAGAAGGAATTAAAATCTGACCAGATGAGTTTTATTCTGGGAATGCAAGGATAGTTTATTATTAGGAAATCTATTATTACAAAATATATCATATCAAAGATCACATAAAATTTTTTTTTAATTTTAAATTTAAAAAATAATGAAAGATCACATAAGAAAAACTTCACTAAGAGCAGTCAATGCCAGAAGCCATTTGGTAATATCCTGCCCGTGTCCTATTAGAGAAAAAGCAGAAAGAAAGGAGGGAGGAAGGGAGTGGGGGAGGAGGTGAAAGAGGGAGGGAGGGAGGACTGGTGGAAGGACCCATCGCCAATATAATAAAGACTGTTTATCTCACACCACCAGTTATCATTTAGTTGCAAAATACTAGATGAACCCAGATAAGAATGTCTGCTACCACCGTAAGTACTTAACATTCTGCTATAAATTCTAATTACTCAATAAGACATGAAACAAAAATGTATAATAGATAATATTTTGCATAACATAGTACATAACATGTTATAGATAATGTTTTTATATTATATATGAGTGGATTAAATAAATTACAGTGATGTAATATGATTACATATCTAAAAATACAGAGAGATGTCTATGTAAACCCTGAAATTTCATAACAATACTGAAGCACTATTAATAGAAGATAAATATACAATCAATAGCTTGTGTGCATACCAGCAAT
The DNA here is from genome assembly GCF_011800145.1 of Mirounga leonina. Classification (NCBI taxonomy): domain Eukaryota; kingdom Metazoa; phylum Chordata; class Mammalia; order Carnivora; family Phocidae; genus Mirounga; species Mirounga leonina. Next base: position 615,664 of record NW_023270816.1, read on the forward strand.
AAACTGAGCCTCTAAAGGAAATAGAAAGTCATTCACAGAAATATCCTAGAAATAGTCTTAATAACAAATGTGTAGCATTTGTATGAAGGAACTTCAAGACTTCCCTGATAAACCTAAAAGAAGAGTTGAGTGAGTAGGCTGACATAGCATGTCATTATGACAGAAAGAGGGAGAGGAGAAAAGGAGGAAAGGAAATCTAGGTGAAAGGGAGGGGAGATGAGAAAATAAAAATCACAACTGTCATTAAATTCAAGCATAAAGGCGATGAAAGAAACATTTTTATAAATAAGTAATTATGACCATGTGAAAATTTTCATAAAATATTTTCAGCACATTTTTTAAACTGAAAAATTGTCAACTAACCAACCAGGAAAAATATTTGCCACAAGCCTAATAAACAAAAGTTACGGACCTCTTGTAAGTCAGTAGGAAAAATACTAATACATTACTTTTTTAAAAAAGATTTTATTTATTTATTTGAGAGAGAGAGCATGCAAGCATGAGCATGGAGGGGGAGAGGCAGGGAGAGGAAGAAGCACACTCCCTCCTGAGCAGGGAACCCCATGCAGGGCTCGATTCTAGGACTCTAGGATCATGACTTGAGCTGAAGGCAGATGGTTAACTAACTGAGCCACCCAGGCACCCCAATACATTACTTTTTTAAATTCAAAGAAAATGAACAGCAAGTCATAGAATGAAAATTCAAATCTCAGTGAGGTTGCAGGATATAAAAACCATGAGAGACTATGGCTCTGAGAAACAAACTAAGGGTTCTAGAGGGGAGGAGGGTGGGGGCATGGGTTAGCCTGGTGATGGGTATTAAAGAGGGCACGTTCTGCATGGAGCACTGGGTGTTATGCACAAACAATGAATCATGGAACACTACATCAAAAACTAATGATGTAATGTATGGTGATTTACATAACATAATAAAATTTAGGAAAAAAGTGAAGAACACACACAAAAAAACACAAAAATCTGTTCCATTTCTATACACCAATAATGAGCTATCAGAAAGAGAAATTAACAAAACAATCACATTTACAGTTGCATCAAAAAGAATAAATGACCTAGGAATAAATATAACCAAGGAGGTGAAAGATCTGTACACTGAAAATTATAAGACAATGAGAAAAGAAATCGAAGACACAAATAAGTAGAAAGATACACTGTACTCATGGACTGAAAGAATTAGTATTGTTAAAATGTCCATACTCCCCAAAGCAATATACAGATCCAATGCAATCCCTATCAAAATTCCAATGTCATTTTTCACAGAAATAGAACACATAATCAATCCAAAAATTTGTATGGAACCACAAAACACCCCAAATAGCCAAAGCAATCTTGGGAAAGAACAACAAAGCAGGTGGCATCATGCTCTCTGATTTCAAAATATATTACAAAGCCATAGTAATTAAAACAGTATGGCATTATACTAAAAACAGATACATAAATTAATGGGACAGAACAAAGAGTCCAGAAATAAACTCATGAATATATATGGTCAATTGATTTTTCAACAAAGGAGCCAAGAATATACAATGGGGAAAAGACAATCTCTTCAATCAATGGTGTTGGGAAAACTGGATAAATGCAGAAGAGTGAAACTGGACCACTATCTTACACCATACATAAAAATTAACTCAAAATGGATTAAAATTGAATGTAAGACCTGAAACTATAAAACTTCCAGAAGAAAGCATAAAAGGTAAGCTCCTTGACATCAGTATTGCTGATGAGTTTTTTTATTTGGAACCAAAAACAAAAGCAAAAACAAAAACAAGTGGGACTATATCAGACTACAAAGCTTCTGCACAACAAAGGAAACCATCAACAAAATGAAAAGGCAACCTACTAAATAGGAAAAATATTTGCAAATCATATATCTGATAAGGGGTTAATATCTAAATATATTAAAAACTCATACAATTCAATAGCAAAAAAAAAAAAAATCCAATTTTTAAAATGGGCAGAAGATCTAAATTGCCATTTTCCCAAAGACCTACAATGGCCAACAGGTACATGAAAGATGCTCAACGTTATTAATCACGGAAATGCAAATCAAAACCACAATGAGATATCACCTCACATCTGTCAGAATGGCTGGAATCAAAAAGGCAAGAAATATTAAGTGTTGGTGAAGATGTAGAAAAAAAGGAACCCTCGTGCACTGTTGATAGGAATGTAAATTGGTGCAGCCACTGTCGAAAACAGTATGGATGTTCCTTAAAAAATTAAAAACACAACTACCATATGATATAGCAATTCCACTTCTGGGTATTTATCCAAAGATAATAAAAACACTAACTCAAAAAAATATATGCACTCCTATGTTCATAGCAGCACTATTTACAATAACCAAGACACAGATACAACCTAAGTGTCTATCAATGGATGAGTGGATAAAGAAGATGTGGAAGATACACACACACACACACACATACACACACACATACACACACTCGTACAATATTATTCAGCCATAAAAAAGAAGGAAACCTTGCCATTTGCAAAATGGGTGAATCTTAAAGGCATTATGCTCAGTGAAATAAGCCAGGCAGAAAAAGACAAACACCATATGATCTCATTTATATGTGAAATCTAAAGAACAAAACAAAAAACCAAGCTCATGGATATAGGAAATAGACCCATGGTTGCTGGGAATGGGGGCAATAGGGGTAAAAAATGGGTGAAAGGGGTCAAAAGGTACAAATTTCCAGTTATAAAATAAATAAGTCATAGGGATGTAATGTAGAGCATGGTAACCATGGTTAATAATACTATATTGCCTATTTGAGAGTTGCTTCTATTCTCTTGAATAGATCTTAAAGTTCTCATCACAAGAAAAAAAGTTATATAATTATGTATGGTGACAGATGTTAACTAGACATGGTGGCAATCATTTCACAATATATACAAATACAGAATCATTATGTTGTACACCTGAAACTAATATAATGTAGCATATCAATTATACCTTAAAAAAATAAAAATAATTTTTTTTAAATTTATTTAAAAGAATAAAGTCAGTTAAGCATTCAACTCTTGTATTTGACTCAAGTCATGATCGCAAGGTCATGGGATTGAGCCCTGGGTCGGGCTCTGTGCTGGGCATGGAGCCTGCTTGGGATTCTCTCTCTCCTTCTTCCTCTGCCCCTCGCTGCTCCCTCCTTGCACACTCATGCACACTCTCTCTGTCTAAAAAAAAAAAAAAAAATAGGGGAAATCTGGCAGATACCACATTCACCAAGTGATCAGAGGTAATGTCACCAGTAATGGGACAAATCAACATCACATGGAAAAAAAAAGTTCAAATTTCCAAAAACTATACTCATTAGTAATCAACGAGTATACAAAAAATTTTTAAATCGTGTGTCACTTTAGCCTATTAGACTGGCAAAAATTAATTTATTTTGAAAGAAAACAATAATTTTAAATGCTGGTAAGTACACATGCCATAAAGTGGACATTCTCATACACTGTTGAAAACAATGTAATGGACACAAACTTTCCAAACAACAACTTGGAAATATCCATAGAGTGCTTTTGGCCAGTAGTTATACTTTTGCAAATTTACCCTAAGAAAATAATCACAGATATGGACAGAGATTTATGTATAGGAATGTTAATTATGCATTATTTATAATGGTGAAAAATTGGACCCAGCCTAAACAGAGAAGGGTTAAATTTATTATGGCATATATTGACTATATAATGGAATATAAGTAATATAATAGAGCCATGAAAAATCATGCTTCATGAGACTATATAATGGATTACTGAAAATACGTTACAGAACATAGGGCACAGAATTTTGTATACAGACCAAATACACAGACACGCATTTATTGGAAAGTAATACACTAAAGAGTAAACAACAGCTATTTCTGAGTAGTTGGATCGTGGGTGATTTCATTTTTTCCCCAATAGTTTTCCATATTTTCTAAATTTTCTGAGATAAATATATGTTACATTGAAAACACTGTTGTGAGTTAATGACTAATCAGTGCTTACTCTGTGCCAAGCCCTATGCAAAGTATCTAGTATGTATTATGTCATTTAATTTTCTCAGTAAATCTGGGAGCTAGATAATCAGTGTTATTATTCTCATTTTACCAATTAAAAATCTAAGACCCAGAGAAGGTTAGTAACTTAACCGAGGTCACACAGTAGTAAGTGGTACAACCAGGAAGTTGTAAGCAAAGTGGGTAATGATTGCAAAGCCTGCACACTTAACCATCAGTCATATCAGCAATTATCAAACATTCTGGTCTTGGACCCCTTTACACTTTTAAAAACTACTGAAACCCCCAAAGGGATTTTGTTTATGTGGATTATTGCTATTGATATGTCTACTATTTGCCATTCATAATATTTAAAGCTGAGAAATGTTTAATTCATCTAAAAATAGCGATGAGGGGCACCTGGGTGGCTCAGTCAGTTAAGCATCTGCCTTTGGCTCAGGTCATGATTCTGGGGTCCTGGGATGGAGCCCCATGTCAAGCTCCCCGCTCAGTGGGGAGTCCACCGCTCCCTCTCCCTCTCCCCCAGCTCATGTTCTCTCTCATTCTCTCTCACTCTCTCTCTTGAATGAATAGATAAAATCTTTTTTAAAAAATAAAATAAATAAAAATAACAATGAAAACCCATTACATGTTAATAGAAATAATACATTTTTATTAAAAACAACCCTATTTCCAAAAAAAAAAATTGTACTGAGAAGAATGGTGTTATTTTATCTTTATGAAAATCTCTTAATGTCTAGCTTAACAGAAAATAACTAAATACCTATATCTGCTTCTCCACTTAATTTATTGCAGTATTACATGTCATGTAGCCTTTGGAAAACTCCACTGTTAATTCATGAGAGAATGAAGGTGAAAGTGGCAAATAACATCTTAGTTTTATTGTGATAATTGTCTGGACTTTGTAGACCCCTTGGAAACACTCCCTGGGACTTCCAGGGATCCTGGAAACATACTTACAGGATCACTACTCTACACTGAGTTTTTAAAGAACAAGGAGAAGGAGGAGGAAGAGGAAGAAGAGGAGAAGAAGGGGAGGGGAGGAGAGAGAGGAGGAAGAAAAAGAAGGAGGAGGAGGTGGTGGTGGTGAGGTGGAGAAGAAGAAGAAATTGATGAGCGTTTACTGTGCAACAAACACTCATCACCACCTCAGACTCTCAGAAGGCACCAGCACAACAGTGGAGGGACAGTGGAGGGAGGGGCACTTTGCTCTGACCTGATTCATTAACCCAGAGCAAAGTTATCTTCTAAGATGCCAGTCACAGGGGCGCCTGGGTGGCTCAGTTGGTTAAGATGCCAGTCACTTCCAATCCACTGGTTGAGCCACAACCAAAATTTGGATCCAAATAGAATTCTGGAACTCTATTAGCCTTAGACACATCAGATCAAAAAGGACAGGGACAGGAAACTGGGCATGCCTTGCAGAGAGAACCAGCTCCATGGAGCCCACCCTGCTGTAGACAACGAGAGGAAATCCATGTAAGAAGCGAGATCACTGCATCATGAGTCACTTCCAACAAGTCACTGGTTCATCTGTTCATTCAGCCAACATTTATTGAGCCCTCAGTAGTTAGGGTGTCATGCTAGACGCTAAGGCTACAAAGGAGAGAGGAAAATAATCTCTTACTCGATTCTTAGTGTTAAACACAGTACCTCCCACATGATAGGTGCTCCATAAATGCAGATGACAGATGGAGAGATGGACAAATGGCCGGATGGATGGAGAAATGGCCTAGTAACTGTCCATAAGTAGCTCAGAGTCTGTTAAAGGAGATAGACATAAACAAAGAATCACAAGCCTTGAAGAAAGTGCTTAAATGGAGGTGTACAAACAGATACTCAACAAAACGTGATTTTCACCAATTGCCCACGAACACCATCACCCTGAAGACTCTGAGGGAAAGCAAGTGGAGGAAGCAGAGGAAGGTGGGCTCACTTCCAGGGGGAGAAGGAGTCCTGGCAGGAGCCAGTCCATGCAGGCTATGCAGGTACATGGGTCATGGGGAGGGTCCAGTCCCTAGACCCGGGCATGGCGTCATGACTTGGTTACAGGACTAGGGAAGAGGCCTCGTTACTAGAACTTGGCAGAAGATTAAAGAATAATGAGCAGTAAAGTCAACCTGATCTGATGGTGAGTTTTCTGAATGTCTGAACCAAGCTCCTAGCAGCCCCTCAGCATGGTTTCCATAGCCTGGGACAGAGCTCAGCCCCCAGGGGAAGGCCATGTGGCCACAGAAGTGGGGGAAAAAGTCTGGTGGAATAGGGACCTGAGTGAGGTTTTCTTCTCCTTCTGGGTAGCTCTCCTAACATTAAACCACTGTTAGCATTAATGTTTAACCACTGTTAAGTAATATTCAATGAAACCCAGTTGCATGCACAGCCCAGAGCCTGGCACATAGCTAACACTCTACTACATTTTATTCTACATCATTCATTCCTATGACAGTGCTTTCCAGACACTGTAGACATACACTAAAACATCCACTGTATTTCAAATTCCAAAAGCACCCAAGGCTGTAAATATTCTTGGAGTTGCGGTATAAATAGGATGAGAAAATTTTTGGTGCTATGTGGGAAGAAGCAACATAATATTCTCAGCCTAAAAATAGTTGGATTTGTTGTGACCATGTTTTTGTTTTGTTTTGTTTTACAAAAAAAGGAAAATCAGTTCTCTGGCATTTCTAGGTATGGGAAAGGATTTGCAAACTGTAAATAAAATCCAAGGAGCTCAAACACTTACCTGCCTAGCACTCTTCACACCAACCTTCCCAAGGACCTCACCTAGAAACTAGGGCAGCTCAAGGGTTCGTGAATGGGGTATATTAAATTAACTTATTTGGACCCACAACCAAAAGCAGAAGCTCCCCAACCCATCGAGGCAGGGGAAGAAAAAGTCTGGAGCCATCTGAACTCCATAAATAACTCATGGAGTTTTGCTCCCATGTGTGTGGATGGCAGTGGCCGTTGTGCTGCTACATTCCAGAACCTTCTCTGGTTTGCCCTGCCAGGAGAAGCACACAAGATGTTTATTTAATGGATTCACTATGACGGTATTAGGAGTTGTATTTTCAGTGCTTATAATACAGAAAATCAGTCAAAACTATGACAAATAAACTAAGGCAAGGAAAAGCAACTGCCCCGGGCCAATCTGGCTTCTCAGATCCGAGGGCTTTATTGAATTCCATCAGGATACCTACCAAACACAAAATACATACTATTAAAAATTTCTAAAGAGAGAGATTAAGGCCCCATTGATTGAGAACAAGGCGACAGATATCCAAAAATGCCCCCAAGTAACACAGGCGTGGGCAAAGCATCTTGAACTTCATGCCTGAGCTCTGTTCTTTATAAAGAAAGCCAACTCGCAGGCTATGTCTCAATGAGAACTGCCACCATCTAAAAGGTCCCTCTGCTTCCCTCATGCCCTTCAGGTATGATGTTAAGCCCCAAATCTCAACCTCTGAAGAGCTTAAGAGAGAACTTGGGATCCCTGGTGGCAGAGAGGGAAGGAAGAAGAAAGATAAGAGGGAATTATTTTCTATGCAAACTTTGAAAATCAAAGAGATTTTTCTCCTTTTGGGTGACCTTTGTCAGTTCGCTTTCCCAAGATAAATTTCATCTCTGCTAATCTCATAAACTAATATCAAAATTAAATATGGCATACGGCTTCATATAACATTTCTGTCTATGTGGCAACTCTCAAGACTGTATATTTACCTAAGGAACTCTCACTGGGAGTTTCACTTTGAACCAGATCTAACAGCCCAAGAAAAGGGGATTATTGCTATTTACATATGACTTAATCACACTTACAGACTGCTTATCCTTTAAGTATAACGCACTTTTAGGCAGATGGGTGTCGAATAAGCCATCAGCTCCACATCCAAGTAAGATGCTTCCCATGAACTAAAGCTGTGGCACAGTAAATAATACCTCGGGAACCTCAGAGAGAGGATGCATCCTCCAAAGGGCCCCGTTTACGGGAAGTGGGAGCATAATTTAGACACTAGAAACATTTGGTTCAAAATAATTAAAGGAGAAAATGGGCTTGCAAAATAGGCTTGATTCAGGTCTGCCTCCCTTCTTGGACATGCTGTATCAGACCTAATTGAAATTGTGGGATACTTAAGGAAAAAGTTTCCTGAAAGGCACAGAAAACCACAGTAAGATTAGAAAGGATTTAAGTGTTTTCCTCTGTACAGAACCCTCTGGCTTACATACAAAATTTGCAATAGTGAAACCAATTCTTGGAGCACTGAATTTTGGAATGGAGGTGGGGAAATAAGACAAAGTGGCCTATCCAAGGAGCAAGAAGAATCCAGCAAAAAACAAAAATAAAAAACAAACACACACAAAAAAACTAGAATTAAAAGGGGGCAGAAGGAAGCAAAACTTCAGAGACAGTAAAACGATCAGGGGTCACCACGGATCCTGAGGAAGAGAGGGCCCACTGGATAGAGCACAGATGTAAACACATGACACCATACTGTCAAAACCCACAGAACTGGACAACACCAAGAGGGAACCCGAATTAAACTATAGACTTTAGGTGATAAAAATGTATCCATATTGGTTCATCAGTTATAACAACGTACCACACTAATGCAAGATAATAATGGGCAACACTGTGGGAGTGAGGTATATGGGAACTCAGTGCTTTCCACTCAATTTTTCTGTAAGCCAAAAACTGCTCTAAGAACAAAGGGAAGGGGCGCCTGGATGGATCAGTCGGTTAAGTATCTGCCTTCGGCTCAGGTCATGGTCCCAGGGTCCTGGGATCGAGTCCCACGTCAGGCTCCCTGCTCAGCAGGGAGTCTGCTTCTCCCTCTCCCTCTGCCACCCCCCTACCTCCCTCTGCTTGCTCTCTCTCTCTCTTAAATAAATTAATAAAATATTTTTTAAAAATAAAATAAAAATAAAGGGAAGACAGAAGTCAATGTAAGTTAGGAGACCAAGAAAGAATCCAAATAAGAAAGAAAAACCACTGCAAAGCACTGTTGTTGGGGTATTAAATGTCAATGCAAGGCATAAAGATTAGCAGTTGGGCACCCCATGTAACTTTGTCCAGGCTGGTGCACTGCCTCGGGGATATATGTGTTCAGAATCAGGAGCAGGGCTGTTTTGTTGTGTTCCTTTAATAGGGCAATAATAATTATCAATGAGTACACCTCAGAATAAAGAAAGAAAAACTATGCCTCCCTAAGATAGCTGGAGGAGATGCAGACTTAATGTCTATTTTCCTTTGGCTCCAACATCAATATTTATATGAAGCAACAAAAACAAAATAAGGAAAATACCTGTTTACCGGTGAAGTTGAAGACCAAATTTTGCCACATCCCCCAAATTTAAAGGGCAGCAATTTAAGTAGCTGGTACTTCCCTACTGGTTTTCTGATTTTCTTTTCTCTCTTTTTTTTTTTTGAAGATTTTATTTATTTATTTGACAGAGAGAGAGCACACACAAGCAGGGGGAGCTGCAGGGAGAGGCAGAGGGGGAGAAGCAGGCCCCCCACTGAGCAGGGAGCAGGACTGGGGTTCAGTCCCAGAACCCTGGGATCACAACCTAGCCGAAGGCAGACAGACAACCGACTGAGCCACCCAGGCGCCCCATGTTTTCTGATTTTCTTACACTCTATATAGGCTAGGCCATCATCATCATCAACACATACCTGGACCTAAATGACTGAGTTTTGTTAGGCGTACTTAGAAAATCTAACTTAAATACATGGCTTAAGCCAACGTTTCCTTTATTTTGACTTAATTTTTCTCTTAATTTTACTGCAGAATTGATTGTAAAGCCTAGACAGGACGTTTCTTCTGTTTATTAACGATGATAGCTAACATTTTTAAAAATCTTTTTGCGTACAGCTGATACAGTGTTACATTAGTTTCAGGTGTACAACATAGTGATCCGACAAGTCCGTACACTGTGCTCCGCTCGCCGCGAGTGTAGCCACCGTCTGTCACCGCGCATTGCTGTTACGATGTTGTTGACTGCCTTCCTGATGTTGTGCCTTTTATTCCCTTGATGTATTTATTCCATAACTGGAAGCCTGCGTCTCCCACCCCACTTCACCCATTTTGCCCATCCTCACACCCTCCTCCCCGTCTAGCAACCATCAGTGTGTTCTCTGTATTTATAGGTCTGATTCTACTTTTTGTTTGTTTATTCATTGTGATTTTTTTAGATTTTTTTAGGGTTTCACTCCGGTCCCTATGGTATTTGTCTTTCTCTGACTTATTTCACTTAGCATAATACCCTCTAGGTTCATCCATGTTGTCCCAAATGGCACAATCTCATCTTTTTTATGGCTAAATAATATTCTTCTGTGTGTGTGTGTGTGTACACTCTATCTTCCTATCTATTTGTCTATTAATGGACACTCAGACAGCTAACACCAAAATAACAAGTAATCCAATTAAAAAGCAAGCAGAGGATCTGAATAGAGATTTTTCTAAAGAAGACATACAGATGGCCAATAGACATATGAAAAGATGCTCAACATCACTAATCATCAGAGAAATGCAAATCAAAACCACAATGAGTCACCACCTTACACGTGTCAGAATGACTAAAATCAAGAAGACAAGAAATAAAAAGCATTGGAGAGGATGTGGAGGAAAAGGAATTCTTGCACTCTGTTGACAGGAACATAAATTGGTACAGCCACTGAGGAAAACAGTATGGAAGTTCCTCAAAAGTTAAAAATAGAACTACCATATGATCCAACAATTCCACTGCTGGGTATTTACCCAAAGGAAACAAAAACACTAATTCAAAAGGATATGTGCACCCCTCTGTTCATTGCAGCATTATTTACAATAGCTAAGAAATAGAAGCAACCTAATAGCTAACATTTGTTAACAGTTACAGCTAACACTGCTCCAAACAAGAGAAACAGGTAGCCAGTTAATTCTTTAAATGAGTAATTCCTATTTATTCTCATTGCAGGAGGAATCTCAAGAATGGGAGGTATTATTTTTTCCTTCCTCGTTCCACTCTGCCTGGACATGGGGGAGAGGGGAGCACAATGCAGGGGGCTTTAAAATCCTGCCTGTTTGAGGGACAAAGTAACAGAAGTCCACCAGGGTCCTGAAAACGAGCCCCCCAACTCCCAGGCTTTCATTTGCAAATGTAGTCCTAAGAGAAGAGGTTTCTCCAGGTGAAGTTGCTGGAGGCAGAGGTGATTCTACCCTGGAGGAGCAGGGGAAGGTCTAGATAAGGGGAAAACGGGGATGATTGAGAGAGGCCAAGACCTGCGCCCAGCTCTGATGGGGCTGGGTGTACTTCCTAGGGAGACGGATGCCTGAAGAGCTGGGTAAGATCTCTACGCTCCCCTGACCATAAAGAGGACAGAACCGCCGGCCTGGGCCAAGATATCTCATTGGCAATGTTGAGTGAAAGACTTTTAGATAGAACTCCTTTTCTGTTCTCTGCAACCTTGTATGGTAGAACTTTTATACGATGTTCTAATGGGGGAAGGTGACCAGTGCCCTGCTGCCCCTGGCCATACTGGCTCACAAGAGTCAACTGTTAAACTTTCAGGAATTTTGTGAGCTGGTACTCACAAAATCGTTTTGTTTTGTTTTTTATTTTATTTATTTGAGAGAAAGAGAGAGAGAGAGAGAGAGAAGGAGCAGGGGGGAGGGGTAAAGGGAGAGGGAGAAGCAGACTCCCAGCTGAGCAGGGAGCTCGACGTGGGGCTCGATCCCGGAGCTCTAGGATCATGACCTGAGCCAAAGGCAGACGCTTAACTGACTGAGCCACCCAGGAGCCCCTGTGAGCCAATTGTTAAACACAGTCATTATTGGGCACCTGGGTGGCTCAGTCATTAAGTGTCTGCCTTCGGCTCAGGTCATGATCCCAGGTCCTGGGATCGAGTCCTGCACAGGGAGCCTGCTTCTCCCTCTGCCTCTGCCTCTCTTTCTCTCTGTCTCTCATGAATAAATAAATAAAATCTTTAAAAAAAATAAAGTCATTATTAAAAATTAAATGTTAACTTACAATTAAATAAATTATATTAAATATAAAAAGCAACAAATACACAAAACTCCTCATTTCTTAAGTATTTGACTACATTTTACTGTAATCGATGCTCTCGATGGCATCTCTCTTTACTCTACCTGAATGGCGGATTATCAGCGGCCGCTGCACATCTCTTGCCAACTCTACGCACAGTGATGGCATGTTGGTAGCTTGAGATCAGCCTGGATAGGACTATTTATACCACAGAAATTGGCAGACCCTACAGATCAGGGCTTGATGGATTGTTCTAGACCAGGAGTCAGCAACTATGGTACATGGGCCAACTATAGCTCACCACCTGTTTTTATAAAGTTTTATTTGAACACAACCATGCCCATTCATTTATGCCTTGTCTAGCAGCAAAAGCTTTTGCTGCTTTCTCTCTATAATGGTGGAGTAGTTAAAACAGAGCCTGTATGACCTGCAAAGCCTAAAATATTTATTATCTGTTCCTTTACAGAAAAATTTTGTTGACCGCTGATAGATTTAAGAAAGTGGATGGAGAATTGTGGTGATCATTTCATGATATGTACGAATACTGAATCACTCATTATATTGAGCATCTGAAACTAATATGACACCATATGTCAATTATATCTCAATTTTTTAAAAAAGCGATGGAGAAAATGTTAATAATGCAGATTAAACTTAAAAATGTGTTGTGTCCATGCTCTGTTGTGTGTGAGTAGCATAAAAAATTAAAGAAATATTCTTCCAATATTCAGAACTGTTACCCAATTTAGTAAAGAAGATACATCTAGTGACATTACAGACTAGTGAACTTCTGAAACACATCTTCATTATTTTACTTCCGTATAACCCATTAATGAAATTAAAAATATCAACCAGTATCTGTGTCAAAAGTATATTCAGAGCCCCAGTTTTAAACATCTAGTAATAGGCATAGCACAGAATGCTCTCACTGAATTGCACACTATTTTGGTAAATGGCATGCCTTTCTGCTCAATGTTTGGTTTAAAAAAAAAAAAAAAGAACCTCTCATGTATCTTGTATTCAAGTGTTGTGGAGTATAATCATAACCTGCCATATATATTATGTCACTTAACAATATGATGATTCGGTATTATAAATCCCATTCAGTAGAATAGAGATAAAAGGTTAAGAACCACCAGACAATGTTGAAGCTAGGATCTGAACGTAGATTTACTGAAAATATGAGTACATTTGCTTGGAAATTATAATTTTAATAGCCATTATTTGAGAGAATACACTATAATGTTTAAAAAAAATCAACTGTTGGGGCGCCAGGGTGGCTCAGTTAAGCGTCCGACTCTTGATTTCAGGGTCATGAGATTGAGCCCTGCATCGGGCTCCTCACTGGGTGTGGAGCCTGCTTGGGATTCTCTCTCTCCCTCTGCCCCTCCCCCCACGCTCCCTCTCCCTCTCTGAAAAAAAAAAAGTGATAAAAAAAAAATCAACTGTGAACTCAGTCATTCTTCAATGTAAATTTATGTTATTAATGACAATATCAATATATATTTGCAAAAGTTATGTGTGAAACACTTCTTTATTCTATAGGCAGTGCTTGGTATGGATCCATAAACCCCTTGTGATAATTCAGAAACTTTGAAAAGAGTTCCTATTGATTATCTTTAAGATCCTTCTTGCTGCCAGACCAGAATCCCCACCATATACTTGAGCCCAGATTTTGCTCCCTTCTCCAGGAACTATTGTTCTCTCTCCTTCTGGAATACAAGTTGGCTTCATCAGATTTCCCACCCAGCCTGAACTGCATGGTCTGGCCCCATGTGCTGTCTTTCCACCACTGGTCTTCTATGCTTTGGGGACCTTCCAGGGTGGCAAAAGGGGTAGGGTTGTTGCTTGCAAAGGCTCTGTGGTGACGGAGGGCAGACAGACAAATAGACTTAGACCACTGAGAGCAAGATGGAGTGATAGGAATGCAGGATTTCGGAAAGGAGAAGTTAAGAGTCCCTGGAAACAGTTTTAAGCTGGTAAGCTACACAATCTGACTCGTGTTTTGTTGATTTTTTTTTTCTAAATGATGTCACATCTGCAAAAGATTGAGTCCCACCACATCCTAACCTTCCCCTTCTGCCCAGAGAAAAGGAAGCAGGGTCCAGCGCAGCTGGTGGTTTTCCCTGGGCCAAAACCAGGCTGGAGACCTAGGAGAAAGGCCAACACCAGAGGCAAGAGAGCAGAGGGACCGGAAGCTTCCACCCAAGAAGCCGAAGGTCACGAACCTCAGGAGGCCCCAGCCAGTGTGAGCCCCAAGCCCCACAGCCCAGGCTCAGAAGGGCGCAGATAGCAGTAGGATGTACCTGGAGCCTTTGGGGGGCCCCTGGCTAAGTGAGGTACTGCTGTTAGCAGTTCACTTTGGTGCGTTGCCCAAGAGGGGGAGGCACGGAGCATAAACAGACCATCTAAACAGCAATGAGAATTACATTTCACAGAAATCAGATTCTTAGTTTTTCTCTTTTACTTTCTTGGGTCATTAATAGTTGTGGTTTTGATAACAATGGGCTAAAAAGAAACATATAATGAACTTGGTAATGCTTTGAAAGTCATCAATTATTTAATCCAAGAAGGTGAATAATCTAGACGAAAGTATGGAGGGGAAATTGCACTATTCTTGCTATCTGGAGTCTGTGTTACGCCAAACTCACGCCAGAGATAGATCCCGGTACAAAGCTCAAATGTCTCCATGCGGTAGCGAGGTTCAGGTGTGTGTTGGTTTACAGCAGACAGGTTGGGAGAGCAGAGGACCCCCCCCCAACCCCCACCCAGCACCACCATCCCGGGAAAACAGAAGGAATAAGGGGGAAAAGGCCATGATTCTGGGCTGTAATCTTTGATGAGAGGAAACTTGCTGGGATTTTTTTGCCCTTGAAAAGAACACACATCCTACCAGAAACAAATCTCTGCAAGGTGCTCTACCCTTCCCAGCCACAGTTTGCTTGCCAATTCCCTACTTGGCCATTTGTAATCTCACACCCACTGCTATCTTTACACTAACAACTATTTCAAAAGAGTAGCAGCAGTCACCTTATTGCCAAACCCAGTGGCTCCTTTCAAGTTCTTTTTCTCCTTAGTCTCCATAACACTAGACTGCCTATCCTTATAACCAGGCCTCTGTCAAAAGAAAAAAGGAAAATGATTTGATGTCTACAATATGCAGATTGAAGGAGAGGCAGGAGGCCAAGACAACATTAGTATTTCAAGTGTATGCGTCTGAAACGTGTTGCCAAAACAGAGAGTGGGAAGTTGGGAGGAGAACAACGTGGCTGGGGGAGAGGCGTTCAGCAAGCTCTCGGAGACGTAGAAACCCCATCAGGGTAGGGGGCTAGCTACACAAAAAGAGTCACTCAAGTCCTGAGAAACAGTGCAGCCATGGAGGGAAAAAAGAGGGGCTGCTGGGAATTCCGCTTCCTGCCCTGCAGCCCCATCCGGGCCACTGACATATTTTTCCAAAACACTGCTTATTTTCTCCCGTTCAAAACTGGCTCCCTGTTGATTCAGTTCTGAGGGCCTGTGTCTGGCTTCCACGGCCCCTGAAAGCCTCTACTTTTCCCACTTGGTTCCGCACCGCAGTGAGACAGCTCACCCCCGTCTGGGGCAGGACCACCTCCCTCACCTTGATGGGCTCCCCAGCCCCTGCTGGCCAGGAGAGAAGCCTCTGCTCCAGCCAGCCTCCTTCTCTGCATCCGCTTCTCCCCTGTGCCTTCATCGCCTGCTTCTCCCTTGGGATCATCACGTAACAGGTTCCTCCAAGACCGACTTCTCTTTCCCCCTCCCTTCCTCCTTCTCCCAACCACGTTGGCAAGAGGGCTGTCTTTGAGCATGTTTATGAATCTCTGCCACGTCCTATGATAGAGCAGGTATGGAATACATTCTTTTTTAAAAAAACATTTTTTTAAAGATTTATTTATTTATTTATTTGACAGAGAGAGAGAGAGCATGCAAGCAGGTGGAGTCACAGGCAGAGGGAGAGGGAGAAGCAGGCTCCCTGCTGAGCAAGGAACCCAATGTGGGGCTCGATCCCAGGACCCTGGGCAGTCGCCCAACCAACTGAGCCACCCAGACGCCCCTTGGAATACATTCTTGGTTGAATCATTGATTGATTGCCTACTATGTAAAACTCTGCCTCAGTTAAATGAGGGAACTGATCCTTTGCGGTCTCAAAGGAGTTTCTGTTTGCAGAAAGGAAGTTATTCATCACCTGTCCGTTTCTTCTTGTGGTAAGATACACATCATGTACAATTTACCATTCCGGCCACTTTTCAGTGTACAGGTCAACAATGGTGTTCAGTACATTCCATGTTACTGTGCAGCCATCTCCAGAACTTTTTCCTCTTCCCAAATTGAAACTCTGTCCCCATGAAACACTAATTCCACATTCCCTGCTCCCCCCGCCACACACACACCCCTGGCAACCACCCTCTACTCTCTGTCTCTACGAATTTGATAATCTAGCCACCTCCTGTAAGTGGGATCACTCACTTTCTGTTCTTTGGTGACTGGTTTATTTCACTTAGCCTAGCATCCTCAAGATGACTGCATATTCCTTTAGTGATTACAGACTCTCATATTTAGAAATCCATTCATTTCTAAGTATTTGACAACTAGAACGGGAAGAACACCGGCCACATGGGAAGAAATCAAGACCAACCCCTTGCCAGCCACAAAGGAGCCATATTCCAGCCCTGCCTTCCCCAAACCGGAGCTCGTAGGCAGCTTCTCAAAAGCACAGCTGCTTCGGAACAGAGGGAGCACCGTGTCTGAAGCAACGTGGTGAAGAAACAGCTCTGCACCCGGTTGGGGTGCCGGCTTCATCGTCTTACTTAACCTTCACAATTCAGGGAGTCACTGCTTTATCTCCATTTTGCAGATGAAGAAACCAAAGCGTAAAGAGACCAAGTCATTTGTCCCAAATCACTGCCGGGAAATGCTGGAGTGGAGACTCACACACTCGGACTGATGTCCATTTGACCCCAGATGTCTTGCCCCTCAACACTCATTGCCTACCCCCGGCCCCAGACCCCCATCCAACACAGAGGGAAGCGAGAAAATCAACTAGACACCCCTAGGACCTGAGAGAAATAGTTTGTAAGATTTCAGTGAAGAAAAGCATGCGGAGAAGGTGACTTTAAAACAGCCTGAGTATATAAATTGTGATCAGACTATTAAAGTCCCTTTTAAAGAGAAGAACAAATGCACTTCAAGGGTAATAGGAGGAATCTCATCATCAGATGGGTTTTCATAAAGGTTGTGAGTTTCCTTCCCCAGGAGACTGCAGGAGGAGGAGAGGCTCAAACCTGCCTAGATCAGGCCTGCCCGGAGGCAAAGAGGTGACCCGGGGGGCCTTGGGGGACTCCCCCAGTACTAGAAGTCCCCGAGGTGATACTTGTAAAACCTTTGAGTTCCCAAAAGAAAGGCTGTCTAGAAACACTAGGTAAGCATCATAAATATGCATGTGTATTTTATCCCCTGTCATCAGCCTCATCCTGCTGGGTGGGGTGCATGTCTACCACTCTCAAAATTTAAGGGGCAATGTCCCTTTTGATTACAGGGCATTCGGCGGTGAACTAACTTTCAAACTAACTCCAACCTGCTTTTAAGCAGCATCTTTTACATTCAGGCTGAGCGGTGAGTTTGCCTTCAAGTGAATATTTCCCTCAACAGGGAAGATGCTAGCTTTTCATTTTAATGTCCTTACAGCTCTTTCTATATTCATTGCCTCAGAGGCTGAGTTTGTCAAGATATGTAAACAGCAAAATCCAATGTGCGTTACTCGGGATGACCCAGTCTACTGAGGCAGATTAAGTCTAGTGGAAGGTGACTCCCAGAGCATTTTATGTCCAGAATTACTTTAAAAGGAAAAATGAAACTGAGTGCGCACCCTTTCCAAGTGACAGACGCCATCGAAACACCACAGACGTTCTTAGGGATAAACCTGTGGTCTGAGCTAAGATTTTTCTAGAGCAGACATAATCACTTCTGGTCTTTGTTCATTCTGCCAAATTCTTTAAGCCCCTAGAGCCCATATTCAATTTCCACTCTCCTTGTGCTTGTAAAAGGGACCCAAGTAAGGTCCTCATCCTTCCATCAAGAATTAGTTGGTGAAGGGACTGCTTGCCCACTGCCAAGATATGCACCTGCTCCTCCAGGTTCTCAACCCCCCCAAACTTCCCCATTGGTCATTGTGAAATCCTCAGTGCACATGGTGTTTCGAAGCTGCCTGCGCTCTATGGCTTCTGATAGAACTTCATTTTAAGGATTATCCAGATTTCCATTGTCTAAAAATGTTATTTCCTATGTGGTAATTATATAAATGTCTGCATGGATTCAGACTGGTATTTGCTAATCTTTGTACAAAATAGAATTGGCTCCAAAGCATCGGTATGTGGGGTGGTGGGGAACAATGGAGTAATTTCTGTGCATATCGAAATGTGGAAATTCTATCTTCTACAAATGTGGTTATACCTAATTCCCAAGACTACTGCCTTCCCAGCATCTGCAGAGCAACTGAAGTCAATGACGGACCTCTCACCCTACCTAGAATGTACTCTTCATTACCATACATTCGATGTATTGACAAAAAGCTGTAGAAGGCTTTTGATCTATTTGCATATTTTTATTAAAAGGAGTCAGAACAGGGGCACCTGGGTGGTTCAGATGGTTGAGTGCCTGCCTTCAGCTCATGTCATGATCTCAGGGTCCTGGGATTGAGCCCTGCATCTGGCTCATCACTCAGTTGGGAGCCTGCTTGTCCTTCTCCTTCTGCCCCTCCCCCGCCCCGCCCGTGTGCACACGCACTTTCTCAAATAAAATCATTGAGGGAAAAAAAAGAGGAGTCAGAACACATATACACACAGCCACCAAAATAATCAGTCAATGCAGTTATTTCAGGTACTGTCCCATCACTGAGGGACAGGAGAGCAGCCCGAGAACCCTTAGCAGGGTGACTGCCTCAGCGGAGGAAAGACCAGGGTAGCCAAGCCATGACCCAGCCATTCTGTTCCAGAATTACTCATTGAGGGGATGGAGCGTTGGCTTCCTGGTGCTGGTGGACTTCTAAATTTCCAAATTTGATGTTGTCTTCTATATCATAGCACCGTGAGTGAGTTGTGACCATTCCTATGCAAGAGATGGTAATAGGGACAAGATGAGATGCACATATTTGGAGATAGCATTGCCTCTTATAGTTGAAATATAAAATGAATATGTATAAATCAAAGAGACATGCAAAGCCTCCTAAAATTAGAGAAAGAAAGACCCATAGCTTGTAAGACATGATAGTCACCTCACTGATTAGGTTAAAATCTAAAGAAAAAATGTATTAGTCAGGAGGGATGGACAATCATGGAAACATGGAAAAACTGCTTATAGGTTTGACTGACAGGGGAGGGCTGCCAGGCCCTGGGGCACAATAACTTCCCTGAGAAAGATAACCAGAGCTGGTTCTCAGAGCCTGATGCCAGTAAGCATTCAAATCCTTTCACCTGGGCCCTTGTTAGAAGTCCGTGCTCGGGGCGCCTGGGTGGCTCAGATGGTTAAGCGTCTGCCTTCGGCTCAGGTCATGATCTCAGGGTCCTGGGATCGAGTCCCGCATCGGGTTCCCTGCTCAGTGCAGAGCCTGCACTCCCTCTGCTTGTGCTCTTCTGTCTATCTCTCTGTCAAATAAATAAATAAAATCTTTAAAAAAAAAAAAAAAAGAAGAAGTCCATGCTCACCGGCAATCTTGCAACTATAATGTGCCTTCCCAGGTCACAAGCACATTTCAAAATAATAAATCAGGATTCTGGTCTACACATCAGCCTTTTTTGAGTTCAGTTAATGTGAGTTAATGTGAGTCCACTGAAAACCATCTTCCTCCATATCCAGTCTTCACCCATTTTTCAAAACAATGAACTCATACTATTGACCAAAAGTGGGCTGACATATAACACATTATCGATTATTATATATGAATCGCCGTGTTAGCACCACAGGGTGCTAACACTCAGAAGAACATTATTCCACTTAGGAGAGAAATGTCAATAAATGAATTTCCATCTTGTAAACTTTGAGGGCTGGCAATTTGAGGGCAGAGGCTGGGTTTTTATATTTTACGTATTTACACTTTATGTTTATTTTGCCCTCCACAAGGCCTGGCCCAGGTCTGGGTTATGAGTTCACAAATAGGTGTCCGTTTATCAAGTGAGCGAGGGACACAGTGAACCACAACTACGTGACATAGAATAAGCCAAGCAGCCCCGGCCCGGGAACCAAAGGGCAAGGCCTCCAACTCCAGCAGCTCCAGAAGGAGAGTCCTGACTTCTAAACAGAGCCCAGTCCATCCCCAGAGCATAGACAAACAAACAGGTCACTTTCTGGATTTCTTTCCACCACATCCTCTTTGACCCCCAGCAGAGTATGGGAAGGGGGAGGGAACCCTTGGGGAGCATGAGTCTGACCATGAGCTCCCTGAGCGCTCATCCTGGATGCCTCCTGAGGTCACCGCTGATATGTGGCCATCCCTGTTTAGATGTGATTGTAAGCAGCCACAGCGAGAAAGCATTGTCAGTTCTCTCTCCCTGCTCACTGGGCGAGAAAAGATTTTTCATTTCATACATCATTTACAACTTGCTGCTGTGATTCTAAAAAACCAGTGGGCTTTATCGAGTTAATGAGCAAGAAAAACATATTTGGTGAGCGTGTTAATTTTTTGAGTGTTCTGCAGAGCCCAGGACATTAGGCAACATGCACAGGGCAGCTGGGCACACCAGGGAGCTCCTCCAACCCCCCAGATTCATTCCACCCAACGATGGGGGCACCTGGCTAGTCACTAATAAGTCAGCAAATGCGTCTTAGTAGAAATTGAACATCAAACACGTCATTGACTTTGCACTCTCTGCATTGTCTCTACTCAGGAACATTTGGGATCCTGGGCAAAAAATCACCATTGGCCTGAGTTTCTCTTCCACATACCGGTCTTCACAGCAAGAGAGAGGAGCAAGCAGGGCAGCTTCGAGGACAAATCAGGTCAAAAGGGGGAAGAAAGCATACCGAATCTCAGTGCTTGGGATTTTCAAAGTGATAATAAGACCATCTATCTCAAGAATGATGTGGTAATGAGGGTGAAAGCCTAGACACTGGGACGGAAGGGCTCTGTCAGAGGACCAAAATAAGATATCGAAATAAGTCTTAATTTATGAAAGGATCCTTTTAGAGTTCTTATTCTTATCTATCAAAATCTCTGATACTCCAAGCTGGTTGAATACATCTCAGCATTAATCTGCCCATGAAACCACTGAACCAAAAGCATCACATTCATTGCATCTTCCTTTCTGTCTTTGAGTTTGATCTTAAGTGAGACATTTGAGATTGACCTCAGCAAGTTCATGGTGTTAGCAAAACTTGCACCCTCAACTGAAAAGGCATGGATGTACTTTTCTCATTTCTCTTCCACACATGGATGGTGAGTAGATTTTTCTCTTATTAGAGATGGGGAAATGTTTGAGCACTATTAAGCGTAAACACAAGATGACAGCTCTACACAAAACCGACAGTGGGTAGGGACAACATTTTAATACATCACACAACTCACTTAAAGAGGGTAAAGAGGGTCAATTTCTGGACCCCCACCCATCACAAAGATCACCGGCCATAAACACATGCGCGCACACACATACTATTCACACACACAATTCAAAACTCCCAGAGAGCAGTAGATCACTTAGATGAAGCAAATGGCACAGGAGACAGAAACTGGTTGTTTTCTAGATAAGAAAAAATGCAAAACAGTCTATTTCAGAAAAGATACAAAATAAGGATCAGTATTTTAGGGAGGAACATAATTCTGTTTTGTTGGAGAATATGAATCCAGGAAACACTTTTGTATTCTGATATTTAATGGTATTTTGTATTCGTTCCCACGGTCGTTGAGATAAAGCTCTACGTAACAAAGACACCCAGTTTTCCGTAACCAAGAACGCAGCCAGGATATTATCTCTGGAAGACTGGGGCCCATTCGCACCCTAAGTGGGGTTCTATCTCTGGTGCCTGGTAAATGGTGAGGAATGTCAGGAAGAGTATCTTAATTTGCAGAGGATTTTTGGAGACATGGAAAGAAGAGAGCTGGGAATGGCTGCCTCGGGTGTCCCCCATGTGGGACCCACCACACAGCGCTCCCAGCCCTATCAACGCTGTGGGCTGTCTCTGTCAGGCAGTGAGGCCAACAGTCTGCCCTATAAATAGAGCCAAAGGGATGCCTGGCATGTCCTCTGGCACAACCCTCCCTCAGGCACTCAATAACTTCCTCCTCTAAACTTCAGGCTCACTCTTCCCAGCCCAAAGCAAGAGATTCTGCAGGTGTGGAGTGCAAAAGTAAGGCCTGGCCTGACCACTCCATGGGAAACCTCAGAACCCATACACAGTGAGGAGAAACAGTTAGAGACAGAAGATCAGGCAAGAGAAAGCTGCCTGGGTTAACCTGGGGTGGGGGAAGAATGTTCTAGTAAGGTTGAAAAAAAGCATCCCTCCCTCTCTCACTGAACACTGGCCTTCAGTGCCACCTGGCCCAACAATAGCCCCCAATGATGCAATCCCACCCGGCTTCCTGTGAACACACCCTACGTGGCTCTTGTGAGTTGCACACTTGTGTGACCCCCTGTGGCTTGCTTCTGGCCCACAGAAAACAGCAAAGGTGATTGGATAGTCCTCCCTGTCACATCATATAGCACATCATATCCTCCATTCTAGAAACCAGATTGAGATTCTCTTGATCACCACAGTAGGCAGGATAATGCCTCTCCCCTCCCCCCACCCCTTCCCCCAGCCAAGGTGTCCACTCCTAATTCCAGAAACATGTTCCATGATAAAAGAGACTCTGCAGATGCTAGACTTCCAAGCAGGGAGATTATCCTGGATTATCCAGTTGGGCCTGGTCTAATCATGCAGACCCTCAAAAGCAGAGAACCTTCTCTAAAGAGTCAGAAAGAGAAGGCAGAAGATAAGTAGGTGAGATTCTCAGCATGAAAGGCTTCAACACACCATTGCTGGTTCTGAGATGTAGGGGCCAAGTTCAAGGACCAGGGAAAGGCACCCAGGAACCAACAGCAGCCCCCAGCTGACAGCTAGCAAGGAAACAGGAACTCCAGTCCTACAATCACAAGGAGCCAAGTCCTGCTAACCGGAAGGAGCTTAGAATCACCTACTTCCCTGCTCTGCAGAGCCTCCAGAAAGGCTCATAGCCCTTCCAACATCTTATAGGACCCAGATCAGAGGAACCGGCTGAGCCATGTTGTGTCAAGATCTCTGAAGAATGGAACATATAAAATCATGCATTAGTGTTGTTTTAAGCCACTAAATTTGTGGTAATTTGTTACAGCAGCAAAAAGAAACTTGAAGAAAATGTAAAAGGACCACTGAGTCAGAGCTGAGAGCAGCCCCAGCTGACAGTCACCAAGAACCCCTCAGTCCTGCAACCACAAGCTGAAGTCTGCCAGCTGCCACATGAGCTTGAAAGAGAACCCCATGCCCCAGATAGGAACTCGGTCTGGCCGACACCATGACTGCAGCCTTGTTGAGACCCCAAGCAGAGGACTCGGCTAAGCCATGCCTAGATTCCTGACCCAGGGAAAGCGAGATGGTAAATGTATGTTGCTTTAAGCCACCAAAGTCATGGCTACTTGTTTACACAACAAGCAGAAACTAATACGACGCCCCTCAGGAGAGTGGTTCATGCTTCTCCTGGACCACAATATCCCAACACCTAAACCAAGTTACTAACTCAGGATCGGGAGTATAGAGTCTGGTGTGTAACACAAAAATTAGAGCTTAGGATAGAGATTTAACATGACTGGGCACCTATGACCCGCAAATACAGATTCTCTCTTTTCCACCAGAATAAAAATCAAATTGAAGTCTGACGACCAGGCTCTAAACCAGAGTGATGGTTGCTCCATACAATGGTGATATGAGTTCTCTCACAAGGACAAAATCAAGAGCTAACCCCCTGTTTCAACAGTCATGCAGGAATATCAATCTATACCTCTATTTCAGTTGTTGTTTCCTAAGGTATTTCACCAGGTTGATGACAATACAAGGCAAAACCCTTTCATGTTTAAGTGACAGAAACTCCAGTTCAAACAGGATTGAACTAAAAAGGAAAAGGGTTTGGAAAGTCAAGTGCAGGCAGGGCTGAAAACCCTGGTCTCACTCCAGCTATTCGTTCTGCTCTCCTCTATGTTTGCTTTATTCTCCAACTGGCTCTTCTCTTGTGTGATAAGATGGCAGCCAGCAGCCTCCTTTTACCCTAGATGTTACAACGCAAGTCCTGGGCCTGACTCCCATTGGCTCATTCAGGCCATGTCACTGCTGAACAGTCACTAGGGAGAAGAGGAGACAATTTGCTTATTGGACAAAGCTGGGAGCATATGCCCATCTCTAGAGCACAAGGTGGGGAGTCCAATCCCATCTTTGTGGACTGAGAGTCTGGGAGGGGTGCTTTCCCTAAAGAAAAGTTAAGGAGCACTGTCAAAAGAAGGACAAGAAACATTAGATGGTCAAAACCAAAACCTCTGTGCTTCTATAAGCCACCTTACTTAACCATTTTTGACTCTGAGTGGCATTGGGCAATTTTCAAACACCAAATCAGTTTTCTAAGAAAAAAAAGGCTATCACCCCATAAAAACATCCATGTCTTGTGTCCAGATTAGACTGTGTCCTAGACAGTCCCCTCCATCTTTCCAGTGTAGGATTCTAACTCTATTGGGAATCTAGCTGGAAGACATGTCCAGTCTGCCAACATGGCTGCCTTTGAAATTATCTTTGAAAAGAAGAACATTCACCCAAGTGTTGGAAAAACCAGCCCTATCACTACCTAGGTAAACCTCATGGGTTGTCTTCTTGCCTGCTCTGTATTCAAATGGTCCCCTGCCCCTCGGTCCACTGCTGGGAACAGGCGGACATTGAATCTCTGGACATCCTACAGAGGTGACAGGGAGAGAGACAGGGCACTGGGCCGCACTCTGTCAACTCCCCAAACTTTGTTTTTCAAAAGCAAACGTCTTCAAACAAAGTAGTTACAAGGCCTTAGTTGAAGTTGAAAAACAAAGATACTTTTGAGTCTTCTAAACACATAGCAAAAGAAAAAGGTTATTTTTTAACTTTCAAAAAAGACAGATGCATGCTTTTGGTGTTAGAAACAGCCAAGCAGAATTTAGCTAAAACTTTCCCCTGAGTTCTATTTTGCGACTGAAACCAGGCACCAAAAAAAAAATTTTTTTTTTTTTATCTGAAAGGATCTCTTTCTTTCAAAAGGAAAAAAAGACATAGTTGGAAGAAAACATATGAAGGAGCTAAATAGGAGAGCCCTGCCAACTATTTAAGGGCCTAATATTAAGATATGGCCAAATAAATTGTTCATACCTTCTCGTCAGATGTCATTTTTGGATCCAGAGGATAATCTTAGCAAAATCACTCAAACTTCCTTGAGGCAGAACAGCCACTAAATCTTTAACCCATTTCAGAGCTATATTGTACTGCTTTCCTATTTTTAGTGTCCCGTAGCTTCTTCAGCATAATCCGAGGGGGGACATGCTCCATCCCCCTGCCAGCGTACCGTATGTGTTATTGTCCGTTACCTGTGTGTAATTATCAGTGTTATTTTAATAATCAATTTCAGTGGAATGGCAGGATTTGCTTCCATTGCATTTAAATCCTAATAAACCTTAATAAAAAGAAAATGAGAAAGAAAGAGAAAATACCGTTCGGAGGATTAACAAAACACTCCAACAAAAGGGACCTTTTTAATTTTCATGACGTGATAAAGTGATAGCCTTTTGAATAGACAATTAGGCTCATAAACCTTATACACCAAGGGCTTAATTCACAAACACACACTGTCACTAATACATTTGCAGAAGAGCTGTATGCTTAACAGGATTAGAATACGGCAAATCATTCATTATTAATGGAAATCTACACTGCCTAGGTCTTCATCCCTAGATAGACCAGTATTTAAATCAAATAATTTAGCACAATTTCAGGAGCTTAGTTCTGTACATAGATTGCTCATGGGTAGCTCAGTATTTCCGTACACAGAAATGGGAATCTTTCCTGGGGGCATTGTTAACCTGCCTCAGCTCCTGTTACCCAGAGGATTTAGATTCAAGAAGCTTTCTGCCTTGCCCTGTTCACCCATAAACTAAAAAGTAACCACCGGGCCCGTGCACCTGATAAGGTCATTTGCTTCCCCCTAAAGACTGTAAGCTGTACCATGTTCTATGCCTACTATTTGCACTTCAGCTCCGATGGGTGATTTTGCAAATGCAGGATGCATGTCACAAGGGGGTTCAGGCAAAACCTGGTCTAGGTCAGAGGTACAATTTACAGAGTCACCCTTTCAACAATGTATCAAGGGACACAGAAAGGACAAGGAAGACTTCCTTTGTTTTGACTCATGGAAAAGCTGGCTTCACGGATAGGTGTACTGATGAGATGTGGCTTGAGGGAAGGTGACAACAGAGGTTATTCATTCTTTTTGTTGAGCATCTAAACTGTGCCAAGCACAGAGTGACCGACTGTTCCAATTTGGCTGGGACTGAAGGGTTTTCCAAGGCAAGGGACTTTTAGGTTTAAACCAAAAAGTTCCCAGGCACACTGGATGGGTTGGTCACCCTAGCAAGGTAGTGGAACATGCTTTGTACCATTTCATAATGGGGGTTCATTATTTCATAATAACTGAGATTATCCTCAACCTTATGAAGGGGATATTCCCATTTTTGGATATGAAGAACAAACCCCAAAGATGCTGAATAATCCACCCAAAGTCATGGCCAGTAGAGCTGGGATTCTGTCCTAGACCTCTCCGACTTCTCTGCCCATGACCTCCAGTTCTGTTCCGGCAACCAAACACCCAGCTAGAATGAACCGCCTTGCTACTCACCCGGCATTACATGCTTCCCCCCACAAGGGAAATCAAGACTTCCTAGCTTACAATTAATTCTAGCTTTAGGTGAAAGCTTCACATGATCTGAGAACTCACCAGGCCCTTCAGCAAAGCTAAAGGCAGGGCCCATTCAGCTAGCATGTCACCCCCAGAACCAAGGGCTAACAGAGACCATCCTCATTTGGAAGAAGAGTGTACATCAAAACCTCCTGGGGGTATTTTCCCAAATAAAAATTTCTCCCACCCCCAGTGGGGAGATTTTGAATCAGTAGGCTCAGTGGTATACCTGGCATGCATTACAGATAAAGATCCTAAGGTCCCCCAGATGATTCACAAGGCCTGGATAGCAGCCCTATCCTTCCATAGGTTAAGTCTGCTGCTTTATTCTACAATCCAGTAAGCCACTGTGCCTCACAAATGTGACCGGGGCAGGCCCTGGCAAGATTCCTTCAGTGGTCAGATAGACTATATTGAAGGCATACTTTGGGAAAGAAAAAAAAATCCCAGCTGTACTGTGTGACCTCGGGTAAATCACTTAATCTCAGAGCTTCCATTTCCTTGCTCCTAGTGTGGGATGATATTAACATCTCTCCCAGGAGAGCATGCGTGACATACTGAGCACAAGGGTTCCTGTACCCTATCCCCGTTGGCATCCCACTCAAACTCAACCACGATACTGAACAATCACATCATTTCACTTCAAAGGACGTTCCACCCAGTAGACAGACATCATGGAAATTTACCCATTAGTTCTGGCCTGTGTACAATTGTCTGTTTTCATCTCAATGTGCTTCTCAATTATCAACTGCTTTGGAATAATAGTATCCTTCGGTACCTTCCAGGAGTCAGTCCAGCAAGAGGGGCTTCAGTGGGTGCAACTGACAGATGGAATTATAAACTCAAAATTAATATGTTAAGTGGTTGAATCCTCTCATTAGAAAAGGAGTGTTTACTTTGCAAAAGGATTAATCAAAGTTTTTTTTTAAGTAGCAGGAGCCCAAATTGCATTAATCATTAATTATGAGTAACAGTAATTAGTAACATATATTTAGTCTCTAAAATCCAGAATTCTTAAGACCTGGCGGGTCCCAGACCAGAAACTATCTAGTTTGCAAAAGAAAACAAGGTTCAACATACATAAATCCATTTTCAGGGGCACCTGGGTGGCTCAGTCGGTTGAGCATCTGGTTCTTGATTTCTGCTCAGGTCATAATCTCAGGATTCTAAGATCGAGCCCTGAGTCGGGCTATGTGCTCAGCAGGGCATCTGCTTGGAATTCTCTTTCTCTCCCTCCCTCTACTTCCCCCTCTGCACGCTCTCTCTCTCTCTCAAAATAAATAAATCTTTTTTAAAAAAATCCCTTTTCAGTCTTCTTTACAAGTTTCTTGGTCTCTGCAGGTCCTCAGGTCTGAGCTCAGGGCCTCTGTCTTCTTACCCAACATTCTCTCCCTAGAGGATTTCCTCCATTTTCATCTTGTATCTAAACCCGGGCCTCATTTCTGAAGTTCAACTGCCTGTCTCGACTGAGAGGTCTACAAACATCTCAAAGATCGCAGGTTGAATTATGTCCCCCAGAAAGATATGTTGACATCCTAACCCCCAGTGCCTCCAAATGTGGCCTTAGTTGGAAATAGGCTTGTTGCAGATGTAATTAGTCAAGATGAGGTCATACTGGAGTAGGGTGGGCTCCTCATCAATGAGACTGAGGTCCTTAAAAGAAGAAGGCCCTGTGAAGACACAGAGACTCAGGAAGAACCCCCTGTGAAGTTAGAGGCAGAGATGGAGTGATGTTGCCACCAGCCACAAAAATACCTGGGGTCACCAGAAGGAAGAGGGGAGGAAGGATTCTCCCCGAGAGACTTCAAAGAGAGCACAGCCCAGCTGACACCTTGATTCCAGATTTCTAGACTCCAAAAGAGAAATTACATAAATTTCTATTGTTTAAGCCACCTGGCTTGTCGCCCTAGGAAATCAGCCCAGCCCTGGGCCCATGTGCCCCCAGTAAGCAGCACATCCTGCATTCTGCGGCACCAACCAGTGACCTGGACAGTGTCATGTCCTTGTTGCCTCCTCCTCTCCCCTCCCCTGTGCATCCCACCCACCCCGCATCATTACCTGCACGTCTCAGTCCAGGGGCCACCTCCTCAGAGAGGCCTTCCCTCCTGTTCAGTCTCTCTTCACACCCTTCAGTTCTCCCTCATGGCATTTGTCACAGCTCTTACTCACCTATTTATTCGTGTGGGGTTATTTGCTGTTGCCGTTGCTTTTTTTATGTCTTTCTCTCCCTCACTATAGGCCCCCTATGAACAGAAATAATGTCTATTTGTTCTCCTGGTGTTGGCAGAAAGCAGAACAATGTCCGACTCCTAGGAGGTGCTCTATAAATATTGTGGAATGGTCCAACCTAAATGCCTCTCTTTGTAGCTGATGCAGTAGAGGGATGTGTCGACTCTCAAATAAACACGACAGCACCCGCATGAACTCTACTCAGGCCAGAGCTGTGAGAACTCTGGGCTGTGGGAAAATGGATGTCACTGGCTGCCACCTATGGAGAGAGGGCTGGGTGTCTGATTTCTTGAGTTTCCACAGCTTACAGCCTGCTTCAGGCCACGGATTCCTGATTTAGGGTGTTGCCTAATTGGCCCTTGATGCTTTGTAAAGCTCCTCTTCAAGGGCGATCTCAGGGAGGTTGGCAACCACCCCTTTTGCAGGTGGTCGTGTAGGCATCACTATCCCATTTCACAGGTGGGGACAGACGTTGTAATTCACACAAGTGCTAATGCTGGGTCTGGTCTCCTCCTGGCTTGTGCAGACCCCCTTAATACAACAGAAAACAGCATGGCTTTCAAAGAACGACTTCTGGATAAAGCCAACAGATGACTCTAACCAGGACCTGATCCTAGCATATGGGATGATCACCCAAGTTCTAGCAGAGCCACCTCTGGGGTCACTTGATATTTTTTTAACAGTGTCATCAGAAGCAACTGGCAGTTATACATAACTCTTGAAACAAGACCAGAAGTAACAGCCCGAACACTTCCTATCAGTCATTAAGGCAATTTTGGAAATCCATAAAGAATTAGACAAAACACTAGATTCTTTTTTTCCTACCAAATCTATAACCATAAACGGAATTTTAATTCCATTGATCTGGTGAACAAGAGGATTCTAATGGAGTTGGGATCTCTGTCCCCCCATCGAAGTCTGATGTCAACAATTCTCAACTTATCTCTCCTCAACTTTTCTGGGTAGAAGATCCAACCTAAAGTAAAGCAAAAGCAAGAACAGGTTTACTGGACAGATTTATTTCGCCATGAAGTACCTTGAAATGATAAAAAGATTGAAGCTGAATCCAAGAACTACTCAAGCCTGTGATAGAGGTCACCCTCCACCTGAAGGTGGATTGTCCCACAGCTGTTTAAAGACAAAAGTTGGCTCCCACACAATGCTTCTCTGTGGATGCCAGGCCTTGATGACTCTGAAAAAGGTCTCCCTACTAATGAACACTAACCTCACTAAAGGTCACCCCATTCACTCAACACCTCTCAAATCCAGCCCCCCTCGCCTCCAATACCCCTGCCTCCGTTCACTACCAGCTGAGTCCCCAGCCTCTTCGACCCCTGAGAGTCAGACAGTCTTTTTCAAATGTAAACCTCACACCTGAGATTTCCAGCCCAAACTGTGGCTGAGGCACTGCCTTCAACTCACACAGCTGCCACAGATTTTAAATTTTTGAAGGAAAAATGCAGAACTTGTCTGTCAGGCCCTGTGCAAACAACAAGCCCAACGCAGTTCCTACCTTCCTCATTAGATCATGCTACATACCTTTCAGTGACATCATGTCTTTGGGAAGCTGGGCTTCCCAGATTGCTGGGACAAAAGTAAGTCCCTTGTGGGCGCCTGGGTGGCTCAGTTGGTTAAGCGACTGCCTTTGGCTCAGGTCATGATCCTGGAGTCCCTGGATCGAGTCCCGCATCGGGCTCCCTGCTCAGCAGGGAGTCTGCTTCTCCCTCTGACCCTTCCCCCTCTCATGCTCTCTCTGTCTCATTCTCTCTCTCAAATAAATAAATAAAATCTTTAAAAAAAAAAAAAAAGTAAGTCCCTTGTTATAGACCCAAAAGAGATGAAAGCAGAGACTCCACAGATGCGTGCACGCCAAGGTTCACAGAAGCACTATTCACAATAGCCAACATGTGGCAACAACCCAAATGTCCATGAACAGAGGTATGGATAAACAAAATGTGGCCTATACAGGCAATAGAATATTATTCAGCCTTAAAAAGGAACTAAGTACTCATACATGCTGCAACATAGACAAATCTTGAAAGTGTGATGCTAGGCAAAAAAACATTGAAGAACAAATATTGTATGATTCTACTTTATAAAAGAGGTACCTAGAGTAGTCAATTCCCTCAAGTCAGAAAATGGAATGGTGGTTGCCAGGGGCAGAGGGAGGGGGAGGATGGGGCATTAGTATTTAATGTTAATTAGTCGTTAATAGCTACAGAGTTTCAGTTTGGGATGATGAAAAAATTCTGGAAATGAATGATGGTGCTGGTTGCACAACACTGTGAATGTACTTAGTGCCACTAAATCATATACTTAAAAAGGGTTGCAATGGTAAGTCTTCTGTTATGCATATTTTACCACAAAAAAGGTAAAACCTTGCAAAAATCAGTACAATAGTGGAAATGAGGGTGGCAGTGTCCAATATGATCCAAGGTGCGAAAAGCTATTCCATGCATAGTTCCCAAAGGGCCACCAAGTTATTAGAACATAAATACTAAGCTGTTTAAAAATATGACTACTTGGAGGAAGCCTGGGTGGCTCAGACGGTTAAGTGTCTGACTCTTGATTTCAGCTCAGGTCATGAGCTCAGGGTTGTGAGATCGAGTCCTGTGTCAGAATCCTCACTCAGGGGGAGTCTGCTGGAGATTCTCTCCTCCCTCACCTCCCCCACCCCCTCTCCCTCTCCCCCTTCCCCTGTTCATGCTCTCTCTTTCTCTCTAAAATAAATAAATATTTTTTTAAAATAAAAATATGACTACTTGGGGTGCCTGGGTGGCTCAGTCAGTTAGGCATTTGACTCTTGGTTTTGGCTCAGGTCATGATCTCAGGGACATAGAATCAAGCCCCACATCAGGCTCCACACTTGTCACGGAGTCTGCTTGGGATTCTCTCTCTCCCTCTCCCCCTCCCCACCATGCATGCTCGCTCTCTCTCTAACATAAATAAATAAATCCTAAAAAAAAAATTCTCTCTCTCCCTCTCCCTCTGCTCCTCCCACTCTATGCACACTCTCCCTCTCTCTCTAAAAAAATATATATAGGACTACTTGGGCGCCTGCATGGCTCATTCGTTAAGCATCTGCCTTTGGCTCAGGTCATGATCCCAGGGTCCTGGGATTGAGCCCCACATCAGGCTCTCTGCTTGGCAGGAAGCCTGCTTCTCCCTTTCCTACTCCCCCTGCTTGTGTTCTCTCTCTCGTTGTCTCTCTCTCGGTCAAATAAATAAATAAAAAATCTTAAAAAAAAAAATATATATATATATAGGACTACTTAATCAACTGAACTGTTTAGTATTCTTTTGGCTGAGGGGCACCATGAAAAAATTAGTGGCATTACCAGAGTGCCATGAACCAAGATACCACCTGTGAGGTTCACTCACCCCAAGAGCCACACTCAAATTTCATCCACTCCCCAATACATGCGAACTACAGGGGACAGAGGAACAGGTTAATGACACCACCAGGAAGCAATCAGTGCATCTGAACTGTGCGAAAGACTACAGGCCAAAAAAACACCACAGGGAAATATAAAGGGAGGAGAGAGAGAGAGATGAAGGGGGTACAGATTATAAGAGACTTGTAATACATCCCCCAACAGCAGTATATGGACCTTACTGGATACTGATTTGAACAAACTGTAAAATATAATTTGTTCATATATATGAAAATCAGTTTGTTCACATATAGATGAAAATCAGGGGGAACTTAAGAACTAACTGGATCCGTTGTGTTATTTAGGAATTGTTAAGTTTTTAGCGTGATGGTATTATGGTTGGGTTTTTTTTTCAAGGTGTCCTTCTCTTTTAGAGATAACATGTGAAAATGTTTACAGTAGAAACGATAGGATGTCTGGGACTTGCTTCAGAACAACCTTAGTTGGGGTGTGGGAGAGCGAGGGGGAGGAGAAAAACACAGTTGGCCATGAAGTGATCAGTGTTGAGACTGGGTGATGGATGCACAGAGGCTCATGGTCCCCTCTGCTCGCAGCTTCCCATTTCTGAAGTTAAATGCAAATCTCCTTGTAAAACCTAGTGTACCACTCCCCACTCTAACTCCTTGGATGGCTCCCTGTGCTCTGGGGAGAAAATCCAAACTCACCTCTCCTTCCGCATTTCCACCAGCTGTTTGACACTGAGCTGCATGGACCTCCCGGCCACGTCCCGGCCCCCCCACTCCCCAGCCCTCAGTGGGGCACCGAAGCCTGCGCTGGCATGCCCTTCCCCCCTCCTCACCCGGACAACCCTCCACACTATGCGGCGCACTCCCGGCTTCACCTGGGGTGCTCTAACAGATGCCCCTCCCCAGTGCTGAATTAGGAGCTTTTCCTCAGTGCTTCTAGAGAAACATATTTTCCCAGCAGCAAAACTTTGTAAACAGTAGTACTTTCATTTCCCATAGTAGATACTCAATAAACGTGTGTTGACTTGAGAAATGAATGGCAAGACAAACAACTGAATAAATATTACCATCCCTAATAGTTCTGTCCTGTGAGTCTGCCCTCTACATTGGCCCCGTTATAAAGCTTTTGTTACGGGAGGAGATAGATTCTTCCCTCCTTCCTGGAGGAAGGAACTGAAAAGGCACCCGTAAGAACGAAAAGGCTGGGACATGCAAGGCCACCTCCCTGTGTCAAAAGCTGGTGACATAATGAATCAAACCAACATTGCAGTTCCAGAAAAGAAAACTCTAACCAAAGACTAACAGAGTTAGAAAGGGGCCAGTCTGGTTATGGGAATCATGACTCCAGAGACATCCAATCCCTGCCCTCTAGATACTGACCTGACCCTGTGAGTCACTTCTGGGGACTCTGGCTCCTCACTCGCCTCTGGAAAGTCTCTTCCAGACCTGACATCCTGAGATTCTACCCCCATTTCTGATCGGTATCCGCAACCCTCGGTTTGTTCATTACGTAATAACTAGTTATTGATGACGGAGCGTGCCCAGGCCCCACCAGACCGCGTCCTAGGCAGTGTGACAAATGCCAAAGTTAACATGGGTCTCAACATCTTACAGAGAAAGATGACAGGCATGGAAATAGCTGCATCACAAAACTGAACATGATACGTTGCAGAGGAGGGGAACAAGGAAGATGTCTGGGAGATCATAACTGAGCTAGAGTTCTTTCAATTCGGGAAGCCTTGACAGAAGCAGCAGGGTTTGGATGACAGGCGGGAAAGGTGGGTGGGATTTAGGGAAGTGGTGTGTTGGCTGCCTATGACGACCTGCTTGAGCTGAGCTTCTAACCCAGCCAGGGAATGTGTTCGATCGTGGCTGAGCCCAGAGGCAGAGGGGTCTCGGGGCTCCCATCTGCTCATGGGGACAGGTTCGTCTCCTCTTCCCTCCCTGCCGTGCCCAGGCAGGTTCATCATGGAGCAAGAAGGTCCAGAGTGTGCAGGCTTCCCTCCAGGCACAACGAAGTTCAGAGGCAGAAGACAGGCTGTTGGTCTGGAGTCTCTTCCTGTAGCTCGCTCTTAGGGGAAAATCAAATCTCCCCAGAAGCCCCACAGCCAACTCTGATCAAGCCACGTGGCAGAAAGGGGACGGTGGGCCCCTTCCTGATGAGCCGGTCCTGTGCCTGCCGCATCACCTGGCCCCATGGGATTGCCTCGCTCACTGCCGGCCACTTCTGCCCTCTAGACACAGCCAGGGGGATGTCTTCCATGTTCTGCCCACCTTCGAGGCAGGCTCTGGCACAGCCAGTCAGGTGGTAACAAGCAGAGGTCTAAAGACAAGACAGGACAAGAGGAGACAATCCCGAATCCAATTCCCACCGTGCCCTTTCTCTCCCCCAGTGCTTCTGACTCCTGGCTGCATATTAGAATTACCTGGGCCCCAGCCCAGACCAATTAAATCTAAGTCTCCTGGGGTTGGGATCCAGGCATCTGTGGTTCTGTTTCCTCTGCTTCCCGGAGGATTCGGATGCCCAGTGAGGGTGGAGAAGCAGTGCTCTAGCTCAGTGGTTCTTAAACCTCAGCAGCAACAGAATCACCTGGAGGGCTTATTAAAGCACAGACTGCTCCCCCCCACACCATCACCAGCACAAAACCAAGTCTCCGACGCAGTAGGTCTGGGGGGGGGTCAAGAATGTGCATTTCTAACAAGCTCCCAGGTGATGCTGATGCTGCTGGTGGGGACATGCTTTCCCTCATCTTGACCAAACTAATATCGCTCTCGAAGCCACAGTATCCTGTCCCACCTGTAAAACAGACGTAGTAGTAGCTGCCATTGAAAGGATTAAGGATAATGTCCACAAGACACCTAGCACCAGGCTTGAAGAGCGCCTAGCAGGTGCTCACAAGATGGAAGGTACCATTATTAGTTATATCACTGTGGGCATGACAGAGGGCGGTCTGAATGTGCCCCTGAGCTGGGTCAGCTCTCCCTTCCGCCTGGTATTTTTCTTGCCTTCTAAAAATACGCTAGCACCAAAAAAAGAAGAAGAAAAAAATGTGCATCGTGCTTTCTGCACTGATTCTAAGTCTCCGGCATTTTCTTATAGAATGATGCTTATCAGAGGAAAAACATCTGTTCCACTTTCTTTAATCTCTAATTTATCTAATCTCCCTTTGTAAAAAGGTCTATTGCTAATGAGTGAATTTCTGCCAAGGGGAAAAAAAAATGCTTGTTTCAATTACTTATTCTTCTCATTGACTTTACTCTCTCTGGTGTAATATCACACAACATAAATAGAATGAATGGGCCGCTTTTTTCTGGTCTCTTCATCACTGGCCACTGATAGAGAGACTTCCCGAATAGAAAGATGTCATTTCTCATGTCTCCACCTGAAGCATCAGACACACGTTTGTCCCAGTAAATCTTTTCCTCAGGCAACTGTCCTCACCCTGCCCAAGGCACCAGCCCACGAGGACCCTCTGCGGACGGCGACCATGACGGAGAGCGGCCGCCAGAGGGCGCTGCAGAGCAGAGCAGCGCCGCCTGCCCCCTCCAGGGCCCGCGACTCCGCCGCCCGGGCCGCGCAGGCCCCGCCTGGGGTGTTTATTTCTCCCCTGGATGGGGTAGTTTTCAGAATCTGTAGGCATCTAGGTGTTGTTTTGTTTCCTTGGGGCATTTTTTAATGTAAGTTAATAATCAAATAACAGGATTTGCTCCCATGTGTTTATAAAAACAAACGAAAATAAAATTATTTGAATAAATGGAATTGGATCAAAACAAGGAAATTTTGGAATTGTGCTGCGGAGGTGGGGCGGCAGTTGAAGGCCTTTTGGAAGGCACCCCTCATTTTACAGGTGAGGACACTTGAGGATCAGAGAGTTCCCCGTGTCACAACCAACACACCACAACCCTTATCGGAGCCAGGGGACACAAAGGGCCACCAGAGAACCAGGGAGCCCCAACTCCCTCTCATTCTGCCCTCCCCTCCTTCCAACTGTGCAAAAAAAGAGAGACAACTGACATTTCTTCTTATAACCTGAGTTTGTGCCATACTTTGCAATGTTTGGTGGGGTGTTTTTTTTTTTTTTTTTGCAATTTTTTGGATTGCAGTGAAATATACATAACATAAAATTTACCATTTTAACTATTTTTAAGTGTCCATTTCAGAAGCATTAAGTATTTTTAGGATATTGTGCAGCCCTCACCCACCATCCATCTCCAGAACTTTTCTGTCTTCCCAAACTGACATTCTGTCTCCATTTAACGTGAACTCCCCGGCCCCTCCCCCAAGCCCCTGGCTCCCACCATCCTATTTTCTCTCTCTATGGATTTACCCACTCTAGGTACCTCATATAAGGGGAATCATGCACTATTTGTCCTTTTGGGTCTGGCCTCTTCCACTTATAAACGTCCCCAAGTTTCAGTCATACTGTAGCATGGGTGAGGATTTCCTTCCTTTTCAGGGCTGAACAATATTCTTGCACTTTCATTCTTACAGCTGGTACCCAGAAGATGCTGGAGGGCAGCCCCAGCCCTGAGGAATCTGAGCCTCCAGTTACTTGCCCGCACCTGCCCGTTGCAGAGCTCGGACTCCAACTTGGTCTTCGCCCTCATGGGCCGTGCCCTTCATTCTGCCTTGACCTGCGTTTGTTCCCACATGCAGAAAGCAGGTCTTTGCCACTGTCCCTGTGCTTGCTGAGTAGAGAGATGCTCCCTTCCTAGGAGGGGCAACCCACCCATACAAGGCATGGAGGTGCAGAAAAGAGGAACCAAATTGGAAGACACGACTCCTGGGCTACCACGTGCAGAGATCATTCCAGCTTGTGTTAACTGAAGTTGACACAACAAGCCACCAAATGCGTGAAGGCCCTTTACAGGCTTTGAAGTCCCGCTTCTGCCCAAAGTCTGACTGCACAAAGCGCTCAAGCAATGCAGTCCCCGGGCATCCTTAGCCAGGTGAAGGGTCTTGGTATGACGATTCCCAGAAGAAAGTCCACTGCTAACAAAGAGCTACATCCTGAGGTGACTAAAAATTAATTTTACAAGTGAACTGTTCCTCACATCTACCTGTGCTTTATAAACAAAACCCATTATGGGTTTTATGATGCCCTCATGATTGACATTACTATTATTAGTCATCTAGGTGCTTCTTGCAGATTGCATCACTTCATTCCCATACACACTCCATGGAATGAGGGCTGGAAGATGACGTGGCTGCTCAGGGTTCCACCGCTGGTAAACCGTAGCCAGCAGTCCAAGTGGGGTTTCACGACTTCCGAGCCCAGCCTCCCCACTGTGGAGCTCAGTTAGCTCATGGGAAACTCATCCCCCACCTGGTCGGTGGAAGCTGTCCTTGGATGGGTAGATCCTCTCTTCCTAAACCAAAGCTTAGGCAACTTATTCAATCCAGCAAACCCAACTTGGGCCCCCATCTGTGTCCATCACTGTGGCGGGTGCCAAGGGGAAGGCGGTCCCAGCTCTCTTGGAGCTGACATCCAATAAACAAATATTTGTGGAGTCCTATCCATGACTCGTCGGGCTTACATTTAGCTGTAATATGGAATGTCAAATGTAGTAACTTTCTGGTGTGAATTAAAAGAAACTGAGAAATCGTTTCTTGGATGGCATTCAGGTGAGAAAACAAAATACCTCGATTTTTACTAAAACACTCTGAGTGAGCCTTTCCAAACTTCATGTAAGGTGCAGACATGTGACATCTCACAAGACGTGACCCCTTGGTCCACTGACTCCAATCATGGATTAAATAAAGGGTATTACCTGGAGAAGAAGGGGTTTTGCCAAGATGCCAGTCAAAATAGGTTTTGAAAATTAAATGGCATGTTTTCTGAAACCGTATTTACTCTAGCACCCTGGAGGAAACAGTAAAGGAAGCTCCAACCCATCCTGTTTTGTCTGATAAATACGAATGTTCTTGAACTCCAATAATTTGCATAAGATGAAGCAACACTCAGAAAAGGTTGGCCAATCCTAAAAGGATTAAAATCCGTCTCAGCGGTCCAAGAGCCCTTTGTAATTTCAGCTGCTCATCATCCCTGGCTACATTTGCCAATTTTCTGACATGAAAATGCAGAAGGTGGTCAACACTCTGCCTCCATTAGGAGGGTCTGCAGATGCGGCTGTGGAGGGGATGCGGTCTGGTTCTGACAGGCTGATTCCCTTGGCGCCCACCCCAGCGCATTACCAAGGAAAAGGAGGCATGTTCTCTAGTTGGTGGTGAAGCAGGAACATTTGTACCAATAAATGAGAAACATAAAGGAAGAGTGTGTTTCTTTCTCCTAAATAACCCGGGACAAACATAGGAAAACTTTGTGACCTGTAAACGATATTTTAGTATCTAGGTACCCTAAGAGTGGGAAAAAAAAAGAATCACACAAAGGTTATTTCTACTACAAAGTTACTCACAGGATAATTTTTAGGTAATATGGCAAAGAAAATTGGGGGAAAAATGTTATTACGAAGTATATTATTTATATTATATAGTGTATTATATATTATAAATAATATAGGAAATTGGGGGAAAATCCTATTACAAATAATATAGTAATGTAATAAACTATGTCCAGGGCCACTGGAACAGGGCCCTAATCCTTACTGCTGCCCCCTCATGATATGTGACTTACTTTGGCCAATGGAACATGACCATGATCAGAAGTGACATGTGCCACAGGGAGAAGTCCTCCTCAGGGGTATCGTGGGGCTTTGTCATTGCTCTTTTCCTTCCGCCATAAGAGAGGAAAGACACAAATTCAGGCTGCTTCTTCGGCCTGGATCTTGCAATAAGGAGGACCCACGGGGCAAAGCTGCAGTGGCCGGAAGTTACTGAGCTATTTGAGCCTGCTTGTTACGCAGCACTACCTAGTGAATACTAACACATGAGGCTTCTTGTTCCTCTTAGATTAAAATCTAAAATACGTAACCTTGCACCAAGGCCCTATTTCCACCTCCTTTAAGTCACCTTGCCTCCCTGCACATGGCCACTTTAGACTTAAGCTCAAAAGTCACTTCTTCAAGGAAAAGTTTTCCTGACCCTTCAGTCAATCTACCACATACCTCTCCTGTGTAGAGTGTGTCAGATTTGAAATTTTAATTTTCTTTGCTTGGTCATTTGATTGCTGCCTCTACTTCTTCTTAAAGCATTAATCACAACCGTAATTTCTCTGATGACGTATTTGATGTCTACCCCTCCTCTGACCACCACCTGCTCACATACACTCTCACAAAGTCTCAGGAGAATGCTTTCTGGTTTCACTAACCATTGAATCCAAGGGTTAGGAAATTGTCTGGCACATAACAGAGATTCAATAAATTTTTGTCAATGAATGGAATGGCTCGTCATTGACCAGACACTGCAGCTTAAAGGATATTGTAAAATGTAAATATAAAAGTTATTAAAAGCATTTGTTGAATTGAGTAACATGATAAAGTGCCAGTATTTCATGTAAGAGCAGTAATCTGGATGTCTCTTTTCTCTCATATCAACACCAGCTCTGCTCTAAATGGCAGTTAATAAATAATACCCCAGGCATGCCTCAGTAGCCTTAGATACATAGGATCTCAGATACATAGAATCACTTGTTCAAAACACAGGCTGCTGGGTCCCACCCCCAGGTTTTCTGGTTCAGTGGAGTGAGGTGGGACTCAGGAACCTCTCCCTCCATGTCCCCACGCCCCACAGGGCACCACTGCTTCTACTCAAGCACTGAGAACCACCACACCTGCCCCACCGTCACCAACAAAGCACCAGAGATCACAGCCTGATGTCCCCATGGGCTTTTCTACATTATAACAAGTATGGCTGGCTCAGTGGATTTGGGAGAATGGGACCCCCACTTCCATCAAGTAAAAGGTTACATTCATCTGTGCTTGAAGTAGGAGATGTGAGTGGGAAGGAAGCCGGGGGAGCTGCCCCCCAACACCCCCATCTCGCCCACCTGCCTCTCCCATGGGGCGCTCTGCTTCCCCACACTGTTTTCTCCCACTGCCATTCCCCGCCTCAGCCTCTGCCAGAACCAGTTCTCACACTCATGCTCACGCCACAAACCTCAGCCACACCCGGAAGGAGGGGAAATGATTTTCACAGGGATTAAAGCTGGGGCTAAAAGGATAAAAATCTGACCTGGAATTCCAGGGTAACCAAGACCACTCTTCCAGGTGTTCCAAGTAGAAGAAATGAAGGGCAAGGCATCTGGGTTGGTAGAGAAACAAGAGGAATGGGGCAGGTGGTCAGAGGGTGTGAGGAGATGCAGGGTCAGAGGTCAGGGGTCACAGGCAAAGAAAGGCTGGAGGGCAAATGGTGCAAGCAGCCTGGCCTGGTGGGCCCAGCAGCCCCACAGTTCTGCCGCCTGCTGACA
The DNA here is from genome assembly GCF_011800145.1 of Mirounga leonina. Taxonomy (NCBI): domain Eukaryota; kingdom Metazoa; phylum Chordata; class Mammalia; order Carnivora; family Phocidae; genus Mirounga; species Mirounga leonina. Next base: position 656,683 of record NW_023270816.1, read on the forward strand.
ATAGGGACTGTCTTCTCTGTTCCCCCACAGGCCCACTGAGGGCCACCCACCTGTCATGTTCACTGGCAGTTTGGCCATTTTTGATTAGTGTCGTGGGCTCAGTTGTGCCCCCCATAATTCACCTGTGGCAGCCCTAATCCCCAGGACCTCAGAATGTGGCTGTATTTGGAGATGGGGTCTTCAAAGAGATGTGAAGTTAAAACGCAGCCCCAGGGTGGGCCCTAATCCAATCTGACTGCGTCCTTTCAGGAAGAGGAGACCAGGGCACAGACACACATGGACGGAAGGCCACGTGGAGACATGAGCCAAGGACAGAAGCCTCAGAAGACACGGACTCTGTCCACACTGTGATCTCAGACTTCTAGATGTCAGCACTGTGAGACAATAAATGTCTGTCATCGAAGCCCCCGCCATGAGACACTTTGTGACACGGCCCTAGTAGACTCATCCAGTCAGTCCCAAAGTTCTGCAGACCCCGCGCTGACCAGGAGAGGGAAGCTGGAGGGGGCGGGGGGGGGGGTCCCAGCAGGATTATACTACCCTCTCTTGTGGTCTAAAGGACATAGCCTTGGTATAAGCCTATGGGGGTCTCTGCAGAGCTTTGAACCCAAGGGGTAAACTAGACTCACATCTCCTTTTTTTTTTTTTTTTAGGATTTTATTTATTTACTTGAGAGAGAGAGCACAAGCAGGGGGAAGGGCAGAGGGAGAAGCAGACTCCTCACTGAGCAGGGAGCCCTACGTGGGGCTCAATCCCAAGACCCTGGGATCATCACCTGAGCTGAAGGCAGACATTTCACCGACTGAGTCACCCAGGCACCCCGAGAATCACATTTTCTACAAAACGCTATGGGTAGAAGTAGGACAGCAGGGCCCACACCCACCTTCTGGTGAGCCTCCCTCTCATGGGAGACACCCACCCTGTCCTTGAAAAGTGGCCACGGGGGACAGCGAAGGGGAACCCCAATGCCACCAGGGCAGTCAGGAACAAATCAGGCATCAATCATGATTCGTAGAGTTACAAGTATTTATGTGTCAAGCACATACAACATAAAGGAAACTCCTTATACAGAAATCTTGGTTGGGAAAAAAAAAAAATGGTTTTTTTCATGAAGTTATCCTACCAGTTTTTATTATAGAATTACAACAGTAAAACCAAAAAGATCTCAAAAATACCTTAGTTAAATAAGCACACACACACACACTTAAGCAATGTAAGAACGGAGGAACCAAACATGATCTGTACCCTCTAGCCTGGGAGAGTCCTGTTGATGTCTTGCTAGGCTGGTCTCAGCCTTCCTGGGCTCTTGGTTCACAGGCTAATGCGGTCATGGGTCCACTCCTCCCCCCCCCCCCCCCCCCCCCGCCCCGAGACATCAGACCCTCTCCCTGGCTCTCCTGTGCATCCAGAACCCAGCCTTTGTCTGAAAGCGTCACAGACCACAGCTCATAGCCAGGAAATGTGAGGATGAGGGGTTGGTTGGCAAAGTCTTCCAGGCCCTGACCAGGATTATGCTTTGCACGGGGCCCACCCCCAGAATGGTGAAGCACATGTGATACACACAAAGATTCATATAAAAAGCAGACAGCCAAGCCCAGCATAAAAGCAAGCAGCACCATTGCGCGTAAGGACTAGAGAAGGCTAGCCGCTCCGTAAACGCAAGCATCTAAGGAACACTGCCCAGGGCTGGAATTCTATGTCACTGTAAAAATATGTTGCATTAGTCTCATAGATACTACATTTCTCCATCTTCACTCTTCCTGGCCCTACTCTCCTCTTCTGTTCATTTTCATGCACAATCAGAAAAGCATCTTTTCTCAAGCCCCAAGCCCCACTGTATTTCCCTGAGGCCAGGATGCCTGTGCGGCCAACAGCACCCCATCCAGCCTGCCCACCCCACCACCCCATCACCTCGTGCTGTTTGATGCATCCCCTGACCCTCTTGGCACAGAATGGCCAGACACCCCAAGAAAAGGTGGAGACAGGGCAGAGTGATGGCTGGATTTCACCCCAATCAAAACCCATTTCAGTCCCTGAAATGTGTGTTTCTCACTGAATCCCAATTCTTCACACTTGTTTTAGGATATGATTTAACATGAAATGTGAAATATTTACTTTGTGACACCTGGGTTTGGTCTGTACACGGATTCCGTGGTGCTAATCCCCTTGGAGGGGTGCAATTAAAGACTGGAGCTGGCAAGAAGCACCTCCCTCCCTGGAGAACTGCAGCCCTGTCTCAGCAAAACTTCCTGGGGGAGGTGGGGAGAGTGAGCAGAAACGCAGCCATATCCACACTGGCCCCCACCCCACAGCCACAGCCACAGCCCTGAGGACCATGCAGGAGGCCAATCTCATCCCCTGTCCTCTCTGAGAAGCAAACAGCATAGCACTATGCATTTTCCCCATCTTTCTCTCTTTTTCTGAGAGGCAACAGTGATTAAGAATGCACAATTTAGACTCCTAGGTTAGGTTCAAATCCTGTTTCCATCATTTTCCGTAATGCCTTAGACGGATCATTTTAAAGTTTCAGTAGATTCTGTTTCCTTCACCTGCCCCAAAGAGTCTTGTAAAAATTAAAGAAGGCAATTTGTGTAAAGCACCCAGACAGTGATGGCAGATAAGAAGCGATCAGTTGATGGCCGCTGTTGAAATCATTGTATTGTGCTGACCCTATAGAATTCTTATAAAGATTAACCAAAATAATGGGTACTGTTGTGGTTGTTATAAAAGATAGAAATTACTCATTTTACAGGTTAAAAAACAAAAACAGTAAATGCTTACATCACTTCCATATACACACCAATGAGGGAAGTTGAACCCCAGCTTCACCATTCACCATGCTCTAGGGGAGCTCCCACAGAGAAACCCCGCAGTGATGGCGGGGGTGGGAGGAACAGTGACTCTTCTCATTAGCTCTGTGGACAGTGTGCCCGGCCACCCTGAGGCTCATACTTGCTTCTCCTGTGAAATACTGACTTTGTGATGTTCAGTTTGGTCTGTATCTCAATTCCGTGCACTGCAAAATAAGGCAGACCTAGAAAACACATCACCGTTGGGATCGGGATACAGGTTGGACATCACTGCCTCGTACTGTGCTGGGGACTCCATTCACAGGCTGTGGGATACAGTATAACGTGAATGATGCTCCCTGTAGTTGTGCAAACTGTGGGCTAAGGGAAAGAAAATGCAAGAGGAATGACTCTCTTCCTACTCGTTCCCAACCATCCTTGTGAGCCACGAGCACCTGAACTGGAGATGAATAAGGCAGTGATCACGGAAACAGGAAGAGTCAAGAGACTTTTATGAATAAGAAGAGTTAATATTCTGTTCTTACATTGCAATACCCAGCAGAGGGTGAGGCAACCCCCCTCCAGTGGCACCAAACCTACCTCTGCCCCTGAGTAGAGGGTACAGTGCTACGTGGAGGGATCAGGGCATGGGTGTGCTGGTAAATGTCTAACAACTTGCTTTCTGGGAAATAAAAGCCTTGATAGGTAGTATTTCCCAATTCCCATGGTGTAAATACTTTCATTATGGTCATTTCCAAGCTATCAACATGATCCCACTGAAGCAGAGCTGGGAAGGGATGCACATCATTAGGGTCATGGCTAAAAAGAGCATAGAGACAATGGGGGAAAGACAACAAATACAGGAGCCACACAGACAAGGATTCAGCAAAATTAAAATCTGAAGAGAGGGTGACCAGGAAAAATGGAAGTCACACTCGGGAATTTCTACATATATTTGAAAGGATGCTGATTTTCCTGCTGTGTATATGTTTACACAAGATGACCCCAGTGAGTTACACTGTGGAGATATTCAGAGTCACCTAAACAATGCAAAGAGATGGAATATAAGAAAGCCAAAATCTCAGCCAAAAGCATACATGACAGGCTGAGGAGAAAAGTCTAAAACATTTAACTGATTTATGAATATCAGCAAAATACTATAAGAAAATAAAAATATATAAGATTTTCTGAGCTTAAGATTAGAGCACACAAACCCAAACTCTATTCATGGCATCATTTGTTTCTTATGTACCTGTGTAACTTGATCCTCGGCTCCCAATTGTTCTTGCTTCAGTTTCTTCCGCTATGAAATGAGTATGTTGATCACAAACACAGTGCTGTAAAACTACCTGCTAAAATAAATAACAGACCACCGAAACTTCACTGAGAGCATTTCTCCACTTACATCTAAGATTGCTACAGCTCAGAATTCAAAAATAGCTTTCATTTCAGAATGATCAATTCCAAAATCCCTAAAACTAAACATCAACAACAACAACAACAAAAAAAAAAAAAACCACTGAAAACTAATTTTAAAGAATGCCACTTGCAGGTAATATCTTCTTCTTACAATAAATGGTTTTTTCAGACATCTCCCATCAATAACTAGAAAATGTGGACAAAATATGAGACACATCTGTTCAAAAATACCAGAGGACAACCAAAGCTGTAAGGACTTGAAAGACCAAGATCCTTCAAGAGAATGGAAGTCACTTTTCCCTGCAGGTACTTTTACTCAAAAGTAGCAGGAGAGAGGCTGAGAGGCAGAGCATAGATTTCAGAAGTATCACAGAGCTGGGGAGACAGAGATTGGACCCCAAGGAGGGCCTTACGAAATCTTGAGGCTTCCAATTATGACCCCTAAAAGGTTACTCCTTGTAGAATACATGTTTTTCTATGTAGGAGTATGTAGAAATATATAAGCCCTTATAAAAACCTAAGCTGAGTTTGAATCAGCTTAAGCTCTGATTATATTGAAATGATCAGTCCCTACACTTACTGCCTGCAAGAAGCTGAAGGAAATTCTCTTGGAAGAAAGATAAAGTCACTCAAGTCTCAAATAATCTCCAAAACATTTATACACAATTTTTATCATTCAATCAAAAATTACTAGGAAAATTCAATCAATGAAAGGGCAAGGAAAGGCGAGAACCAGTGTGGCACAACACCCACTACCTAACTAGCTAAGAGTGCACCCTGCTCCTGAATTCTCCTGTGGACACACCCCCTCCAGACCTGGAGCAGAGGTCCCCACCCACAATACACCTTGTCAACATTGAACACCCTGCCCCCACATTCTCCTGCAGTTTGATGCTACTGCATCTCTGGCAAACACCTGGTCTAACTCAAGCCCAAGGCAACCCCAGACCAGCCCACTAAAACACAGGGACCAAACCCTGCCCACAACACACAAGGAGAGTCATTGCAGACGACTGGACTGAGGGCAAAAGGGGCTCAGCCACAACAGCAGGGCACACACAACACACATAGGAGACACCCCTGAAGTGCCAGGTTCTGGTGAACAGGGGACATTGCACTGCAGAGCACTACAGGAACTCTTCTTCAGAAGGCCACTACTTTCAAGAGCAGGAGAGGAAGCTGACTTTCCTAACACACAGAAACAGACACAGAGTTACACAAAATGAGGAGACAGAGGAATATGTCCCAAGTGAAAGAACAGGACAAAATCACAGCAAGAAACCAAAGCAAAGCAGAGATAAGTAATATGCCTTATAGAGAATTTAAAGCAATGGTCATGGGGTGCCTGGGTGGCTCAGTCACTTAGGCATTCAGCTCTAGATTTTGGCTCAGGTCATGATCTCAGGGTGGTTAAACTGAGCCCCACATCAGGCTCCACACTGGGCGTGGAGCCTGCTTAAGATTCTCTCTCTCCCTCTCCCTCTGCCCCTCCTCACCCTGCTCCCCACCCCCCACTCATGCGCTCTCCCTCTCTCTAAAAATAAAATAAATAAATAAAGTAATGGTCATAAAGATACTCACTGGGCTTGAGAAAAGAGTGGAGGATCTCAATGAGACCCTTAACAAAGAGACAGAAAACATAAAAAGGAACTATTCAGAGACGATGAACTCAATAACTAAAATTACAAATATACTAGGTGGAATAAATAATAGACTAGAGGAAGCAAAAGAATGGATCAGGGACCTCAAGGACAGAGTAATAGAAAGCAATCAAGCTAAACAGGAGAGAGAAAAAATAATAATAATACATGAAAATAGACTTAGGGAACTCAGCAACATTATCAAGTGCAATAACATTCACATTATAGGAATCCCAGAAGGAGAAGGGAGAGAAAAGGGGGCAGAAAATTTATTTGAAGAAATAATAGCTGAAAACTTCCTGAATCTGGGGAAGGAAAAAGAAATCCAGATCTAGGAGGCACAGAGATCCCCTAACAAAATCGACACAAGGAGGTCCACATCAAGACACAGAGTAATTAAAATGGCAAAAAGTAGTGATAAAGAGAGAATTTTAAAAGCAGCAAGAGAAAAGAAAATAGTTATATACAAGGGAAACCCGAGAAGGCTATCAGCTGATTTTTCAGCAGAAACTTTGTAGGCCAGAAGAAAGTGGCATGATATATTCAAAGTGCTGAAAGAAAAAAAACCTGCAGCCAAGAATACACTATCCAGCAAGGTTATTTTTCAGAATAGAAGGAAAGATAAAGAGTTTCCCAGACAAATGAAAGTTAAAGGAGTTCATGACCACTAAAGCTTTAAAACCCATAATAGATATTCAAAAACTAAAGAGAAAGGAATCCAAGTGTATCACTAAAGAAAGCCAACCAACCATGAGAGAAGAGAGCAAAAGAAGAAAGGAACAGAGAAGAACTACAGAAACAACCATAAAACAAGTAATAAAATGGCAATAACTATAAACCTATCAATAATTAAATGTAATGAACTAAATGCTCCAATCATCAGTAGATGAATGGATAAAGATGTGGCATATCTATATAGTGGAATATTACTCAGCCATAAAAAAGGATGAAATCTTGCCATTAGATCCATCCAACATGGATCCATCCAACATGGATGGATCTAATATATAATGCTAAGTGCAACAAGTCAAAGACAAATACCATATGATTTCACTTATATGTAGAATTTAAGAAACAACACAAAAAGGAAAAAAAGGGACAAACCAAAAGCAGGCTCTTAACTATAGAGAACAAACTGTTGCTTGCCACACGGGAGGTGGGTGGGAGATGGTGAAATAGGTGAAAGGGGTTAAGAGGACACTTAACATGATGAGCATTGAATAATGTACAGAATTATTGAATCATTATATTGTACACCTGAAACTAATATAACACTATATATTACACTACAGAATTAAAATTTTTTTTAAAAAGGACTAGGAAAGACAAAAAACAAAAGAAACAAAAGGAAAAAACAGAAACAAGCCCACAAAGATTAAGATATTGAAATTATATGACACAAATGTGAAAATAACTATGATGAACATGCTCATGAAAATATGGACAATTTCAGCTAAGAACTAGAAATTTAAAAAAGGAACAAATGGATATTTTGAACAAGATAACAAAACGATCAAAATTAAGAACTCAGTGGATGAGTTTAATAGCAAATTCAAAATGGTAGAAGAGTGATTGAGTCAGATGGAAGGTAGTTAATAAGAAAATATTCAGAATGAAGGACAGAGAGCCAAAAGAATGGGAAATAGCAAAATACACCATAAGAGATATGGGGCAGCAAGAAATGTCTAATATTTGTAACTGAAGTCTCAGAGAAGAGTGAGATAATCGAGTGTGAGATGAATTTGTGTCATGCCAACTTAGCCAAGATGGAACTACTTTTGCTAGAATTTCCTTCCCTGCATAAAGGGGATTAGTATGAGTTACAAGAATCTTGTGCAAGATTCAGAAGACAGAAGTCAATTAGCAGTCCTATGCCTTTTTCATTCAGAAGGTCATAGCAGGGCACAAGGTGCTATTACAGTCCACATACCTTATCATTTTCCTCCTGACTCAAACTTTATAGATTTGGGACATCAGCCAGCTCATACCAGATTTCCTTCTTTAGGCTCTTCAACTCCTGGGCCAGGCACATGTTTAGCTCCATGTCAAAAGATGCCAAATCCTTCTACAGGACACCCCATCATCAAAGTTGGAGTCTTGGAGGTAGTGAAGGACTGATATGGGTTCCAGTACATTCTTGTGGGTTCCCTATCTTCTCTTACTATCTACCTTTTGACTTCAGGCTATGGTACCAGAAACAGGAGAAACACCTTCCCCTAGACTATTGAACAAGCTTGGGTAATTTCATAAGGTCAAGTCCCTATAATAAATCTGTGTGTGTGTGTGTGTGTTCACGTGCATGTCTGTACATACGTCTTCTAGTGGTTCTATTTTTGTGATTAAACTTTAACGCAGGATAGAAACAGTATTTAAAGAGGTGATGGCTGAATTTTTTTAAAACTGATAAAAGACATCAAAACACAGATTCAACATTACATTGTACAACTGAAATTAATATAATGTTATATGTAAATTATACTTCCATTGGGGAAAAAAACATTCAAGAATCATGAGAGACTTAATCCCCAAGCATGATAATTATAAAGCACACATCACATGCTGGGAAGCAAAAGCAAACAGTAAATCTTAAAAAGCAACAGAATACCACCAAATGTTGGGAAGGTTGTGAAGCAATTAGGAACTCTAATTCATTGCAGGTGAGAATACAAAAATGGTACAGCCAACATGGAAGACAGTTTGGCAATTTCTTACAAAACTAAACATTTTTTTACCATCCAATCCAGCAATCATGCTCCTTATTTACCTAAGTGAAGTGAAACATTATTTCTACACAGAAATCTACCCACAGATGTTTATGGCAGCTTTATTTATAATTGCCAAAACTAGGAAGCAACTGAGATGTCCTTCAACCGGTGAATGAATAAACAAACTGCTAATTCAGACAATGGAATATCATTCACTGCTAAAAATAATGAACTATCAAGCCATGAAAAGACATGGAGGAACACTAAATGTATATTACTAAGTGAAGGAAGCCAATCTGAAAAGGCTACATACTATATGATTCCAACTATATGACAGTCTAGAAAAGGCAAAACTATGGAGACAGTTAAAAAAAAGATTGATGGTTGCTAGGGATTGGGGCAAGAAAGGGATGAACTGGAGGAGTACAGAAGGTTTTTAGGGCAGTGACACAATTTTGTATGATACTACAATGTTGGATACATGTCATTACACATTTGTTAAAACCTACACAACCCATAGAATGAACAACACCAAGAGTGAACCCTTACATAAACTATAATGATGTGTCAAGGTAGGTTCATCAGTCATAACAAATGTACCGCTCACATGCAGAATGCTGACAGTAGGGAAGGTTATGTGGTAGGGGTTGCAAGCAGGTGGTATATGGGAACTCTGCTTTCTGCTCAATTTTGCTATAAACCTAACACTGCTCTAAAAAATAAAAGCTTTAAAAAGAAAAGAAGAAAGACATATTACCATCAAAGGAGCAACAGTAAGACTGACAACAGACTTTTTGATAGAAACAATAGAATACAGCAGACAGCAAAAGAATATTTTCAAAGGACTGAAAGAACATACCTGCCCATCTCTAGAATTAGATGTTGTATCCAACAAAACTGTCCTTCAGAACCTGAAGGCAAGCTGCTTAGGGATGTAGAAAGTTGAAAAGAGCATTGCTCCCACACTAAAATGAAAACTGCTGGACAGTGTGAAAGTTGCTTACTTTCTAACAACCATCAGAGAATTCAGGTTGCAGAGTAACCAGGGGGCCCAAAATCTAAAGAGACACGGACAACTTCGGTGAAATAGTGCTGGTTTGCCTGCAGTAGATACAAGTGTTTGTTAGTGAGAAGAATTCAGCTAGGGTAGATGATGACTTGCTGCAGGCACAGTATATGCCCTGGCAAGGGCATCAAGCCCCTACCAACCAAAGAAATTGGAGCCAACACCCTCTTCAGGTGCTTTGTGCATGGACACTGCCAGAAACTCCCAGAAATTGAAGAGTCCTATGAAAGTGTTCCTTGAGGTGTAGACCTGGAGTAGAGAAGAGCAGGTGCAATGAGAGAGATACAAACTCGACCTGCATTGTTTTCCTCTCTCTCGCCTAAGAAACAAAAGCCTATAGAAGGAAGGGCAACAAAACCTGTTGCCCTTAGGATGCTAGTGAAAACACACTGCAGTTTAAAGAAGGGAACTGGGAAAAAAAAAAAAAAAAACTATTCCTGTGGGAAGAGCAGGGCATGAATACGTGTGGGACTTCCCGGAAATATCGTTAGAGACTGCTATAGAAACAACTCACTGGCACATGCTCGCTCTCTCCTTCTCTCTTTTTCTAGGTATGTAACATGAACTCGTTCCAATTATTTTTCCAGTTTTACCGACATATCATTAACAAATAAAAAAGTGTATATATGTAAGGTGTACAATGTAATGATTTGACATAATTATTATGAAATGATTACCATATTCAATCTAATTGACAGGATAGTAGGGTACTGAAAAAGCAACACCTCTGAGACACAGGGACAACCCAACACCTGCCTAAGACTGAGGTTTAATCAGAACAACAGAGAACCCCTGTCCCATTACCTCACCACCACAAGGATAACTAGCACTAAATAACAAAGAATGGTGTAGGACAGCTGGGAGGGAGAGAGAAGATGGACAGAGCATAGAAATGGACCTCTGAGGTAGAGCACCAGAGGAAGACATAAAAATAAGGAGGGAACATACGCTGAAGACAAAACCCTTGGGCAAATCTGCCCCCACCCTAAACACTAGATGTCATTAGGGAAATTTGAACCCTATAGTATACTGCGGGTACGTAGCAACAGCAAACCTCCAACGCAGCCCCATTCCTAGCTAGCTCAATGCAAGTCCCATCACTAAAGACCTAGCAGAGGGAAAAGTGCACATTCCAGGCAAAAAAAGAAATAAAGAAAAAGTTATTGACTCTACTCTCTACAGCCTATGCAAGATATATGGCTTTCAACAAAAAATAATGAGGCTTATGAAAAGGCACGAAAAAAGATGACACACTGAAAGAGGCATAGCAATGATCAAAACCATACTCAGCTATGACACAGATGTTGGAACTACCTAATAAGAACTATCTACTAAAATTATTCTAAATAACTATGATTAATAAGTTACAGGCTGTAATGGAGAAAGTAGAAACCAGGCAAGATCAGATGGGGCAATTTCAGCAGAGGGACTCAGACTCTAAGAAAGCAGTAAATGCAAGTGCTAAAAATTAAAAAGAAAAAGAAAAACCTAACAGAGAAGAAGGTCTTCAATGAACTCAGCAGATTTGAGCCCGCTGAGGAATGAAACAGTAGTGCAACCGAAAACACGTGTGAACAAACACATACCTTCACAGATCATATCTAAACTGTTGGAAACAAAAGACAATGAGGAAATCTTAAAGTCAGCCAGAAAAATAACACAGGTCACATACATAGGAACAAAATAAGAATTAAGCAGATGATTCTTTTCCCCGAACTCATGCAAGCTGGAAGGTAATAGAGTGATATCTTGAGTGAGGATAGAAAACAAAGCTGTCAACCAGATACTCTCTGCAACAAATTAAAAATGAAGGAGAAATAAAGACTTTCTCAAACATTGAAAGAATTTGTGGCCAGCAGATGTGCGTGAGAAGAAATGTTAAGTGGCATTACTCAGGCAAAAAAAAAAATATATATATATATATATATATATATATATTATATATATATATAATACCAAACAGAGACATGGATCTACACAAAGAAATGAAGAATGTTAGAAATGGAATAATGAAGGTGGCTCAGTCGTTAAGCGTCTGACTTCGGCTCAGGTCATGATCCCAGGGTCCTGGGATCAAGCCCTGCATCAAGCTCCCTGCTCAGTGGGGAGTCTGCTTCTCCCTCTATGCCTCCCACCTGCCCCCCCATGCCCACGCTCACTCTCACTCTCTCTAGCAAAAATAAATAAGATATTTTTTATAAAAAAGATAACCGACAACCTAAAGGAAAAATAGTAGCTGTATAGTGTGTGTTTTATCACATGTAAGAAAGAGAAAATATGACAATAGCAGAAACGATGGAAGGAGGAATTGAGAATGTACTGTTCAACTTACATACACTACGTGTGAAGTGGTATGACATTATTTGAATGTAGACTCTTACTAATTAAGATATAAATTGTAAGCCCTAGAGTGATCACTAAAATAAATTTTAAGTTGTACTAATAACATCAGTAGAGAACAATAGGAATTTGTAAATGTTCACTAAACTTAAGAGAAGGCAGGAGAAAAAGGTCTAAAGACAAAGATGGAACAAAGAGAAAATGGCCAACAAGGTGACAGATTGTAATCCAACCCTACTGGTGATGACGTTAAATGTGAACAGTCTAACAGTGCCAATTAAAAGACAGAAGTTGACAAATTAGATTAAAAAGCAAGATCTAACTATATGCAGTCTGCAAGAAACCTCCTTTAAATATAAAGACAAAAATAGATACAAAGTAAAAGAAATGAAATGAAAAAAATAAATACAGGGCAAACACTTAACCAAGAGGGTGTTTGAGGTGGCTACGTCAATGTCAAACAGAAAGGACTTCAGCACAAGGTATGTTATTGGAGATAAAGGAGGAACACGGTGTGATGATAAAGGAGTCAATTCTGCAAGAAGACAAAACAACCCAAAGTGTGTATGCTCCTAACAACACAGCTTCAAATTACATGAAACCATAACCAATAGAATCGAAAGAAACAGACAAATCCAAATCATAGTTGAAGACTTCAGTACTCCTCTCTCAGTAATCACGGGGACAAGTAAACAGGTCAGTAAGAATGCAGAAGACCTGAACAACACTCAATCGAATCGACCTAATTGACATTTACAGAACACTGTTTGCAAGTACACGTGCAATATTTGTCAAGAGAGACCATATTCAGGGCGCCTGGGTGGCTCAGATGGTTAAGCGTCTGCCTTCGGCTCAGGTCATGATCCTGGAGTCCCGGGATCGAGTCCCACATCGGGCTCCCTGCTCGGCAGGGAGTCTGCTTCTCCTCCCTCTGACCCTCCTCCCTCTCCTGCTCTCTCTCTCGTTCTCTCGCTCTCAAATAAATAAATAAAATCTTTAAAAAAAAAAGAGAGAGAGACCATATTCAGATCATAAAACAAACCTTAACAAATTTTAAATGGTAGAAATCAAAGTATGTTCTCAGACCAAAAATGGAATTAAGCCAGAAATCAGTAATGGAACAATATCTGGAAAATCCCCAAATATTTGAAAGACGGTAGTATGATTCTAAATTATCCATGAGCCAAAGAGGAAGTCTTAGAGAAAACTAGAAAATATTTTGAATTGAATGAAAATGAAAATACAGCATATCAAAATTTGTGAGATGCAACTAAAGCTGTGTCTATGGCATTACATGTTCATATTAGAAAAGAGGAAAGGTCTCAAATCCGTAATCTAAGTTTAAACTTTATTAAGCTAGAAAATAGTAAATTAAACCCAACACAAGCAGAAGGAAGGAAATAAAGAGCAGAAATCAATGAAATCAAAAACAGAAAAATGAAGGCATAGTAAAGACATTTTCAGAAAAACAGAATTTGACAAAATTCATCATCACCAGACGGACCCTAAAGGAAATTACTAAAACAAGTTTTCAGGTAAACAATGAAATCAGAGATACAATGTATTCGTTTCCTGTCCCTGCTATAATAATCTACCACAAGCGTAGGGGTACAAAACCATCTAAATGTATTATTGCATAGTTTAGGACACTGGCAGTCCAAAATGGTCTCACGGGTCACAGGGCTAAACCCAAGGGGCAGGAGGGGACTCTGGGGAGAACCCATTTCCTAGCCCTTCCAGCTTCTAGATCTCATGCCTTCCCTGGATCCTAGCCCCGTCCCTCTACGTTCAAAGCCAGCTCTTTGGACAGAGTCTTTCTCACACTGCCAATTCTCTGATGCTCCCTCTTCTGCCCCCCTCTTCCACATTTAAGGAGTCTTATGATTCCACTTCCCAGTGAGGTAATCCAGGATAATCTCCTGATTTTAAAGTCAACTGACTAGCAACCTTAATGCTCCTTTGTCAAAGAACCTAACAGAGTCACGGTTCCCAGAGATTAGGATGTAGACATCTTTGCGTGCAGGGGGCATTATTCTGTCTACCACGTGCCGAAAGAAATGAAGGACAAGACAAAGGATGACTATAAGGGTAAACCTAAAGGACTACTGCCTGTTAAAACAGTAATGACAGTGATATTTAGTGGGGTTTTAAATATCTAGAGAAATAAGGTACATGAAAAAATAGCACAATAGGCAGGATCAGAGGTAAGTGGAATTAAACTTTTTAAGTCCTGTGCATCGTCCAGGAAGAGACAGATGTATGACTTTATGTTAGATTTTAATAAGGTGGTGCTGCTGTAATCTCCAGGCCCTGGGGTCGCCAGTATAAGAACGTTTAACGTAACAACTGACAGAGATGGGGACATGGAATCATTTTTAAATAGTTAATAATCCAAAGAACCGGCAAGAATGGAAATAAAAAGAAACAGAACAAACAAAACAAACTGTAAGATGATAGAGTTAGCTTCCAGCATTGCCATTTGAGAGATCTATGGCCAGAAAATTTACGTTCATTCCCCACAAGCCCAGGGCTTCTTGGCTGTAGAGAGCAGAGAGCAGCCCTGAATCCCCATCTCTCTCAGCCAAACCCCAGGGCGCCCAGGCCGAGCCACCCCGAGGGTGTTCCCTTCCCTCACCTGGGCCTAGTCTGAGAGCTCTCGGAGACCAGACCTCCTGCCTCTAAAGAGCCCACATCTTTCTGGGACTGTTTCGGCTCGCTGAAGAGTTCTTCGTTTCTATAATTGCATTCGGTGGTCATGCACCGCAATGTCAAATAAGATTAACTTACGTTTGAAATGACCAGGAGCGAATGTCTGTACCCGAGTCCGGCTGCTCCTGGAACAGCAGTAACGTGCAGGAACCGCATTCACAGCGCAGGGAATTAACACACCCCAAGTGAAGGCACTCTTCCCAGGCACAGCAGAATCCGCTCCGCACTCAGGAGCCTGCCACGCACAGCCCTGAATACTTGCATTAGTAGCAATTAATCTAAGGTGATACAAGCTCTGAGAAGCCCTGAATTGGCTCTCAGGGATGAGAGGAAGTGGGGAACGGAGGAAGGAGAAAGAAAAAAAAAAATTGGTTTTGGCCGCTAAACGGAAACATCTCTAGGAGAAGCCTAGACTTTGCTAAAAAGGAGTGACCAACACATACTCGTGCTTCAGTTGAATATTTTACTTTCATCATCTAAAGTCCAACAACAAATAGATAAAAGGTGGGGACAGCAAACGGTTTAAAAACCAGGTGAGTGGGCGCCTGGGTGGCTCAGTCATTGAGCATCTGCCTTCGGCTCAGGTCATGATCCCAGGGTCCTGGGATCGAGCCCGCGTCCGGCTCCCTGCTCAGCGGGAAGCCTGCTTCTCCCTCTCCTTCTCCCCCTGCTTGTCTCTCTCTGTCAAATAAATAAATAAAGTCTTTAAAAAAAAAACAAAAAACAGGCGAATGACGTGAACAGGACTCCCCAACAGGCCGCCTGGCCGGGGCTTACTCGATTCAGCTGTAGGGAAAATCAGGTAGCATCTAAAAATCCCGATATTTGACTTTTGTCTCCCAAATGTATCCAAAGAGAGGAATATACTGGGCGGGGGTGCTATGGCAGGTGACAATGAAGGTATGGTGCAATAAATCTATTTTTTATCACAGTTTGCTTGATTTTTTTTGTTTTTCAAGGGTTTTCATGCTCCCACCAAAAGGAATCATTACACAGTAATAGCAGAGGACTTCAAGGTTTTTTCAAGGACCTCCAATAACATCAAATATTTGCATATTTTAGGCTACTCAGGATAACAAGAAATGATTAACCTCTGATGATAGGCATTTTAGGCCCATTGGCAGCCTATGGAGCTTGAGTGTTATTTGACAATAAGCCTTTTTTTTTTTAGGAGGGAGGGGCAAAGGGAGAGGGAGAGAGAGAAAATCTTAAACAGGCTCCACACCCAGTGTGGAGCCCTGACGCAGGGCTCTATCCCACAACCCTGAGATCATGACATGAGCTGAAACCAAGAGTCAGACATTTAACCAACTGAGCCACCCAGGCGCCCCTGTGATAAGCCATTTTAAATCCCACTGTATAAATTGAAAAATAAACATGTCCATTTTTTTGGCCACAACTTCACCTCAAGTGACTGCCCAGCTATGAATCTGTTAGTTCTCAACCTTTAAAAATTCACTAATTTCCCTGGTTTCAGAGAAATGTTAATATGGATCAGAATCACCTGTGAGATTGTATAAAATGAAGATTCCTAGGCTTTCCGCCCCAAAAACCTGATTCATTAGGTCAGGGATGGAGCCCAGAAATCCGAATTTTGCACAGCCTCTGTAGGTAATTCCATGCAGGTGGCCCATAGATCTGAAACACTCAGCAAGGCGGTGTTTGATGTTTATTCCAGCTCTAACGTTATATGATAATGCCATTTACAAGCGAGGCTACAGCTAGAACTGGTCTCATGAAACTGATATTGCTATCAACACAAGTCAGAACAAAACATCTATGAAGAAATAAAAATTTTAGGGAAAGAACTTTGGGTCCATAGCAAATATTGATTAATTTTTCAGCACTTTACATTGAAACAACCAGACAACTTAAAAACACATTATTTTTTAAGTGTCTTCGTATTCAATCTTTAAAGTGAAAGATTTACTTTTAAACAGAAAATCTGCATTTAACCATCGGGATGAAAAATAACATTCTTTGCCCAGTTGTTTTCCTGAGAAATGTGCTTTTTATATTAAATGCATTTTTACATTAGATATTTAACATAGAATGAAGACTGGAATCAATCTTTAAAGTATGTGGGAGATAGTGTGGCTTAAGAGCACCAGGAATCTTTCTAATCATCACCAAATCCCAGCTAGCAACCCCCCCAAATTAACCTTCCCCCAGCCTAACTGAAACCTGAAATTCTCCAATGACAGTTTTATTCCTTTGTTTTTAACTCATGCTCATGACTCATTGCCTCCAGCGGATTTGTAAATATCCATGAGGAGATAATCCACTACACCCGGGGCGGAGCTAACTAGCTCCAAACAGTGGTCCCTCTAGCCCCGTCCATGTGGACATTGGTCATTGATCCTGGAGCTCTTCCCTCTGAGCCAAGATGAGGCTACAAAAGCTTCTTCAGGTTAGTACTCAGGCAGCTACTCCCGTTTGACTGGAGTTGCCCTCAATCTTACTGTCACTTACAATATTCGTTCAATAAACCTTTACTGCACTATACTCTATGCCAGGCAGGATGCCCGATGATCCACTAAAGGCATCAAAGACAAACTTCATCCTAATACTTCACAATTTTGCCAAGAGTTGGCCATAGGAGAGACAAAGATTGTTCCCATTGATAGGAAAATGGATACATAGATTGTACAATATCCAGAGTAGAATAATACCCAGCAGTAAAAATTAACTATGGCTACATGCTACAACATCCATGAATCTTAGAACACAAAAGATTAAGACAAAAAAGAAAAGGGGGAGAAAAAGGTTGGTCGCAGAAGACTATGAGGAATGTAGAGGGATGAATGGGAGAAGGGCACAGAAGTGGACAAAAGATACTATCAGTGTTCTACTTGTTGGGTTATGTGGTGGATCCTTAGGTATCTGTATATTATACTATGATAAAAATAACATCTATGCATGGATTAATAATGAGACTGTGGCATGAAACAAGGATTATGGTTAATCCAATTATGTGCACTGGGATCCAACTGAAGGAGAAAGGACACATTGTAGCAATTTTGTCAAGAAAGCCAGACTAGGGATCATGAAAGCTACTGTCTACAGGCTCCTTGCACCGATCTCAGGAATCTGCTTCCCCACAAGAATTCTGCAAGGATAGAAAGCCACCTAGACAAGAGGCATTGCAGAAAGGGTAATGAAGTTCCACTGACTGGTTTGGAAAAAAAAAAAAAAAAATTCTAGAAGCCAAAGAGCCTTCAGCCATTTCAACAAATCAATTCAGGTTATTCTGATTTTCTTTACTTTCGAAGGGAAGTTTTGGAATACCCGAAGGAGCACTTTAGTTCTGAAATTGTTGGAGTAAATAAAAGAAATGTTACGTAACTCATTTCTAAAAGAACAAGAGAACTATATTAACAGATTGACAGTATTCATAGGTTAATTAGGAAATCTGTTGGTGCTGTTAAGAAACTTGGCATATTTTAATTTAGATTGACGTTCCTCAAGATATAGGTATAAGTGATGTTCGTTCAACAATAGTGAGATGTCACAGTCTGTGAGAGACTGATGTCTGGAGAGTGCTTACAGTCGAGCAGGACGTAAAATGTGTTCTGGATCACTACGGATGTTTTCTCACCAAGCTTGGGTCTTTGAAAGTATTCAGGATGTGAAATTGATGTGCCCTTGAGAAGAATCAAAAGAAAGGAGTTAAAAGAAAAAGGGCTATTGAGCCGATTGGAAACCGGTTACAAAGGAAGATGTCACAAGTGTCTTCTTGTGGCCAACATTTTAAACATGGCCACCACAGCTGCGAGGGGAGGTTAGGAAAGCCCTCTTCATTATTTAGGACATTATCTATTGAACTGAATCTGAAAGACTCGGACGAGGGAATAAATCGTTGGCCGGAGCACTGAGAACATTTCTATACAGTCACCTGGAAACCAAGAGATGGCTTTCAGAAATGGTTGCCTCCCAGAGGTTATACCTCATCACCTCGTTTAGTCCTCACAGCAACCGTATGCGATGAAAACTCTTCCCACCCACAATTTCACATAACTGTTAAGAGATTATGTAAACAATCCATGGAGCTAGAGAGCAGCACTGCTAACCTGGGAGCCAGATCTCCCTGACCCCAAAGCCCGGTGCCCCATTACCAGGCTGAGAGAGGTGCAGGCTAAAGGGCAGCCGTCGGAGGACTCCTGATTGGGTGGTGCCACTGCAGTGGGGGAGGGGAGCCCTGGACGGATGGTCAGCATGCAGACTTCTACTGGATTCCTTGTTGGCACAGTGGCCCTGCCTTCAGCTGAGGCTGGCATCCCCAAGTCTAAGGTCTTTGCTTTGCCTCTCAGCACTCGCCTTCTGCTCAGGAGTGAGGCAGACTCACTCCCTTGGCGGAAAAGAGAAGGGGCCCCCATGGGTCAGGAGGGGCTCACTGCTACAGAGAAAGACTTTCATCCAGTCCTGGCTTTGCCCCCATCTGCAACTCCAGGAAGTTGCTGGTGACTTTGATTGCTGAGGCTTCCCCAGGTCGGTGGCTCACCTCAGCCTGCATCTGGGTTTGTTCGCTGGTCAGCTTAAGTTATAGCTTTCTCCTGCCTGCACAATCTCCTGCCTCCACTATCCCTCTGACTTAAAGCCTCCGAGCTGTTGTCGCTTTTAGTGAGCATCCTCCCCTGCTCTCTTTGTCCTTGTGGGTCTAGGCCTTTTCTGAGCCTATAGTATCATTTGAATGCAATTTTCAGAGAAAGCAGCTATAAACACATTTGTTCCATCTGCCATGCTCAACTGGCTCTTCTGAAACACAAATATGTTCATGGACAAGGAAAATGTGTGCCTAAACCCTTATGTGATCTAAGAGTTTTACACAGAGCCTACTTGCAACATGCAAAACATGAGGCCCCGCCAAGCTCTAAATGTAAACAAGCGAGCCGAGTTCCTTACTGCGGACATTTTTCTCAAATATGACCACCTACAATCATACAGTCTCTTTTCAAGCTTGGAGAAAGAAAGTGAGAAAAGACAATGCCAACCACCCACAGTTGTCCGCGTCTCCAGTAGTAAGGCCATCATTTGCGGCGTGAGTTAGACTATTTGTCACAAAGCTTAGCCGCTGTTATTTTAGGCTAAGACTATGAAATCGTGCAGCGCTACAACCCTGCACCCTTGCCAGAGCTCTGGACACTTGGTAACTTCTAAGTTTTGGAACTATAACACAGAGGAAGAGTAGTTCCCTTGTAAAGGGAATGGAGGTAATTTCTTGCCGTAGTCCTTTAACACCACAACTAAGCTAACCAATCCGGTGGTCTGGGTTGTGTTCTGATGCTGAGTAGGAGAACTCCACTGATCTCTGATGCTAACTGAATGGGCAATTGCCTTGTTTGGCCCTGATGCCCGGGACAGACACTGAGAAGCTGGGAGAAGAGACTGGAGCAGACCATAACCTCAGAGCCTAGTGTCCAGATGCTTCCCTCATGCCCACCAGAAAAGAAAAGCTGTAACAAAAGCTCTTGTACAAGATGCCACCTCTGTTGCTCACCCTCACAATAGGAGACCCTTGGGGAGCCTTGTCCAGAGAGCCTCAGTTCATTTGTCAGTCCTTCCTCTACTGGAAACTGTAAGGTCTGCGTCATTCCCTTTCCCAAAGAAAATTTGTATAAATAACAATAAAGAACAATAATAAAATGGGAAGACATGCTGCAGATCGTTAGCTTGCTTTCTTGTGTTAGACCTACCGCATGCTTGCACCTTTGCAATATTCTCCCTGGAGAATAGAGAAAGCCTGCCTCACAGAGCCCCACAGGAAAAAGGAAGAGTCACAAATGGATTTCTTCACCGGTCATCATCTCAGATATAAAAGGGAAATGAGTAAAGTTGTTCAACATAATATATCATTAGGGAAATGTAAATTGAAACAACAGTGAGATACCACAACATGCCTATTCGAAGGACCGAAATCCAGAACCATGACAACACCAAATGCCGGTGAGGATATGGGGCAACAAGAATTGTCATTCATTGCTGGTGGGAATGCAAGCGTTACAGCCAATTTGGAGGACAGTTTGGCAATTTCTTACAAAACTAAACATACTCTTACCATACGTTCTAGCAATCATGCTCCTTGGTATTTACCTAAATGAAGTGAAACTTTATGTCTATGCAAAAACTTACCCATAGATGTTTGTGGCAGCTTTATTCATAATTGTCAAAACTAGGAAGCAACCAAGATGCCCTTCAGCAGGTGAATGAATAAATAAACTGTAGTACCTAGACAATGGAATATCATTCACTGCTAAAAAGGAAATCAACTATCAAGCCAGGAAAAGACATGGAGGAACCCTAAATGCATATTACTTAAGTCAAAGAAGACAATCTGAAGCTGATCTGAGCAGGCTACATACTATATGATTCCAGTTACATGACATTCTGGAAAAGACAAAAGTATGGAGACAGTTAAAAAAATAAATAAAAGATCTGTGGTTGCTAGGGGTTGGGGCCAGGAAGGAATATACTGGAGGAGTGCAGAGGATTTTTAGGGCAGTGACACAATTTGGTATGATACTACAATGATGGATACATATCATTATACAGTTGTCAAAACCTATATAACAAATAGAATGAATAACACCAAGAGTGAACCCATACGTAAACTATAATGATGTGTCAATGTAGTTCATCGATTGTAAACAAATGTACACTCACTTGCAGGATGCTAATAAGAGGGGAAGCTGTGGGGAAGAAGACCAGGGGGTATATGGAAAATCTGCTTTCTGCTCAATTTTGGAATGAACCTTAAAAAACTACTCTAAAAAATAAAGTCTTACTTTTTTTAAGTAAATTCATCTCACCGCAGTGATCAGGTTCCATCTCCAGAACTTGACCAAGCATGGTCTCCTTTTCCCCTGTCCTAGGGAGGGAAATTGTCACTGTTCAATCTTTTGAAACGAAAGGAAGGGCAGAAATCCTGGAAGGAAGGCAGGAACAGAGGGAGAAAGCTCATCAGCAGAGGGCTGAGAATGAGTGGTAACTAACTGTTACTATATTAGTTTTCTATTGCTGCCTAACAAATTAATATCAATGTAATGGCTTCACACAACACACATTTAGTATCTCACAGTTTCTGTATGTCAGGAATCTGCCAAGGCTTAGCTGGTTTCTCAGCTCAGGGTCTCACGAGGTTGCAATCAAGATGCCAACTGGGGGGGGGGTACCTGGGTGGCTTACTCACTTAAGTGTCTGCCTTCAGCTCAGGTCATGATCCCAGATGGAGCCTGTTTCTCCCTCTCCTCCCCACTCATGCTCTCTCTCACTATCTCTCTCTCTCAAATAAATAAATAAAATTTCAAAAAAAAAAAAAAGATGCTAACTGGGCTGCACTTCATCAGAGGCTTGAGTGGGGAAAGATACACATCCAAGGTCACTGGCAGAATGAGTTTCCTTGCAGGCATAGAACTCATAGCTACTTGGGGTGCCTGGGTGGCTTAGTCAGTTAAGTGTCTGCCTTATATTCAGGTCACGATCCCAGGGTCCTGGGATGGAACCCCACGTCAGGCTTCCTGCTCAGTGGGGAGCCTGCTTCTCCCTCTCCTCTGCCCCTTCCCCTCTACTCGTGTTCTCTCTTGCATGCTCTACTCTCTCTCTCTCTTTCAAATAAACAAATATTTAAAAAAAAAAAAAAAGAACTCATAGCCACTTGCTGCCTCAAGGAGAGTTTCTGACCTCAGTCCCTCCTTAAGGGCTTTCACCTGAGTACATCAGACCCACCCAGGATAATCTTTTTGGTTAACTCAAAATCACTTGATTTAGGACCTTAATTATAAAATCTGTCCATCTTTGCCAAATAACATGAATACAAGGGTGACATCCTGTCACCATTGCTGTATTTGATTGGGCAGAAGCAAGTCACGGTTTCCATGAACACTCAAGGAGAGGGGATCATGCAAAGAAGTGACTCACTGGGTGTCACCTTATGGAATGTCCACCACAATTATCCCATATTTTCTTTAGTAGAAAATAAAAGGAGGTGTTGTGAGGATTTTTGACTAATGTCAGTCTCTTGGGTTTCTGAATCATTTCCTCATCAAACTATAACAAGAACAGATTAATTAATTTATGGCCTGGCTAGGAAGCAGAGTCTCTCCTAAACTTTGTCCAAGAAATGCCTTTGAATATGTCCATTTGGAAAAACGGCACAAAACACCATAAACACTCTTGCTGACTTTTGGCTGCTAGTCACACAAACCAGTGAAAAATGGCTGGGCGACAGGCTTATAAGATGAACAGTAGTAATATTTTAAAAATATGTTCTGCCCTATTCTTTTCACCTTTCCCAACATATACCCCCCCAGTCTGCTCCATTGGAGGCATCTGCCTGCCTGGAGGATGGTTAGGATTTGTTATCAAAAGAATGCCAAGAGAGGGGCACCTGGGTGGCTCAGTTGGTTAAGGATCTGGCTTCAGCTCAGGACATGATCCCAGGGTCCTGGGATCGAGTCCCACATCGGGCTCCCTGCTCAGCGGGGAGCCTGCTTCTCCCTCTCCCTCTGCCCTTCCATCCCGCTCGTGCTCTCTCTCGCTATCTCTCTCTCTCAAATAAATAAATAAACTCTTAAAAAAAAAAAACAATGTCAAGAGAAAGACCTTGGCCTTTGACATGCACAAATGGTTTTTGGTTTTGTTCGTTTGTTTTCAGCAAGAAAATAAGCTTAAAGAATAGGCTACTATCTTAGGAAAGGATTGTCTGTATTCATTAACTTCCCGCCCCTCCCCCTACCCTGCCTCCGTTGGGTACCAGGGCAGTTTGGCACTTTAGCAGACAGGCCCTGGGCCAAGAGAATATGGGCCAGCCTTGGAGCCCCAGCAGTGGGAGGAGGTGCCCACCGCAGGCTGCACCGACGATGCGGCTGAGAGCATCCCTAGTCCGGGAGTCCAGCCAGCCTGGGTGAAGCTGCGGCCGCCACAAACGTCCCTGGGAATACCGTGGGCAAGCTGCTGCCAGGACACTGCCCTCCTGCCACAGGAAGCAAAGACACCGGTTCCAAGGACACCAGCTTTTCCCAGCCGCTCGGAGATGGGAGAAGCCACGTATGCCTGGGTATTATCTTAAAATGAGCAGCAGGAAGGAGAGGCTCAAGAACTGGCCACAGGGAAAGAATGCTCCCATTTACATGAAACAAGAAGCCCACAAAGCCATACTATCTATTTCCTATCGGTACATCTCTAAATTTGTAAGCTCATAGCAGTGGGTGCAGATACATACGTACCAGACCCGGGGCAAAGGAGCTGGGCTCAGTGACAACCGAATGGAGGAGCAACTTGAATATCAATTTCAGAATTATGTAGGTAATCAAAACGTAATTTACAAAAAGAATCATTCAGGGATTTTCTTTTTTAAATACACATTCTCTGCCCCTACTCCAGACAGTGTGATTCCGCCTCTGCTGGGTGGGGTACCAGGATTCTGCCTTTTTTTTTTTTAAGATTTCATTTATTTATTTGAGAGAGAGAGAATGAGAGACAGAGAGCATGAGAGGGAGGAGGGTCAGAGGGAGAAGCAGACTCCCCGCCAAGCAGGGAGCCCGATGCGGGACTCGATCCCGGGACTCCAGGATCATGACCCGAGCCGAAGGCAGTCGCTCAACCAACTGAGCCACCCAGGCGCCCCAGGATTCTGCCTTTTTAATGGGCATCTCAGGAACTTGGATGTGGAGTGACCCACACCCATCTGCAGACCTGCATTTCTGAACTGCTGCACAAGATTTTGTTTGTTCCAACTGATTAACAAAACTTTGTCAATAACAGGCATGAGGCCTGAGTCATATCTGAATGATCTCAAGGTCTGCCAAAGCAGAGAAACACCTGCCTCCGACTCCAACAGTGAAAACATTCTCTACTAGAATGTGAACTCTAGGAGAACAGGGGTTTCATCTGTTTTGCTCATTCTGCACTGCCAGAGCCTAGAACAGGACCTGTCACACAGAAGGCCCTCGATAAATCTGTGACAAATGAATGAATGCATGAATGCTTGAATGATGAACCTGCAAACCTCTCATACCCCTAATGGTAAGCGAAACAGGCAAATACAAGAGATCAGTCATATCGTCAAATTTTAAGGGGTTTATTTCATTCCCCTTTTCTTGGCTCACACACAAATAAAATTGCTTCTCCTTCTAAAGGGGCTGGACCTCAGGATCGGCATCCTCCTCCCCAGTGCTAACGTGGCACTCTGCCACATGTAACACCAAAGAAATATAAACCAGACTCTCAAAATCCTCGCAAAGCCACATTTTTACTGATGACTCTAAAAGAGTCCCCAGGGGCGCCTGGGTGGCTCAGTCGTTAAGCGTCTGCCTTCGGCTCGGGTCATGATCCCAGGGTCCTGGGATCGAGCCCCGCATCGGGCTCTCTGCTCAGCAGGAAGCCTGCTCCTCCCTCTCCCACTCCCCCTGCTTGTGTTCCCTCTCTCGCTGTGTCTCTCTCTGTCAAATAAATAAATAAAAATCTTTAAAAAAATAAATAAAAGAGTCCCCAGATGGGGCCTCACATGACAGACATGGAGCAAAACTCCCCCCAAATCCCATTTTCCTACGTCTCCCCCAGAAGTCTTCACACTGCACAGTAGTTCCCTCACGGGCCACGAAGTCTTCTGCAGCCTGGAGTTCTCCCCTCACCCACTTTCCAGATCAGTGCAAGAGAGGTCTGGGAATGGGGCATTCCAAGAAAAAAGCTTCCCCAAGGCAAGAGAGGTGCACGTGCCACAGGTTCTTTGAAATTAATCGTTTGTCCCCGTGACAGGTCAATGCAAGATGTAGCATCTACCTTGTTTTCAAGACCCAGTGCCTTTGCTTTCCCGAGTCATCATCCCTGCTCAACAGCCCACCAGGACTCTGCTTTGATGGCAACTCCATTATTCTGCCCTTATTATTATGTGGTCTCCAATTGCTCTCAGCCTGTTCTATTTATGTGCACTGCTCCAACCCCGCCCGGGGGAGGTGGTAAGATCCTTGAGGGCAGACGCTTTGCCTTTTCATATCGTTTGGATTCCTTCCAGAGCCGATCTCCATGTATTTGCGGATCGGGTGCTGGACAAGTATTTGCTAATTTCCAAAAGGGCTTCAGGTAAAACTTCCGCCTTTCTTTTCCAAGAAAGAACATGCCTGGGAAGTAAAAAAGCAACCAAGTCATCTCCGAATACAAAGGACGACTGTGTATGTAAATATATGATAGGAATAGTCATTCAAACATGAAATTGATCCTCGAGGACTCATAAAATAAACTGTAGGCGATCTGAACGTCTCCTGTGGATTACCAGCCAATTAATTCTACTGACACTGTACGAGGAATGGTTTATATTAAAGCAGGTTTTGAAAGTAGGCGATGGTAAGTCATTGCCCATTATCTACTTTCTCCTAATGTGAGAAGTGTGTCTGGCTACTGGGCCAGATTTGTATCCATGGCTATGCCCTGCCGTTAGTGGATAAACCCCGGCTGGAAAGGATTATGCCTGAGGAGCCCAGATTCAGGGAATTTGTCTTTTCCTTCGAGCCCCCAAAATACCTGAGAAGGAGCTACCAGAGGAGGAGGAGGAGATCAGTATGGCATAAAGGAAGATCTTAGCAGGGGTTTTATATCATTAGGACGAATGGCGCAAAATAGTCAAATGCAAGCAGAAAGTAGGTCAGTGGGAAAGAAAGGATAGACTCCCAGCAAAAATCCTGCGTGCTTTTCCACCCCGACGCAAAGCCATTCCTGAGAGTCCACGCAGATGTTGTCGTTGTTGTTTTGTTGTTGTTGTTGTTTTGCACTGTGCGCGCTGTCTGAAATGCAAATCGCCTGCAACGAGCCGGCCAGCAAGAGCAGCAAGAACCCTGGAGCCCTCGGGGCCGTGTCAAGTGCAGTTCACGCAGAGCAAAATTAATGCTGTAAACGCAAGACAAAGTTCACTGATGAGCAACTCTCTAATGGGCAATTACCTCTTCTCTTCTCTCTCATTCCTTTTTCCTTTTTTTCGCCCTGGCGTTAAGGTATAGTAGGCAACAGAGGGTCTGAAGAAGACTGCGGTTTTATTTGGTCTGCCAAAGAAGGCAGCTTTCATGCATTTTCTGAGGTGTGCATAATTACAGGTGCAGTTAATGTGCTTAAGAGCTTAGGGGAAGCAATTGTATATGAAAGATAACTTCCTAGCAGACAGCTTTATTACAGCCGGGCCCGGCCGCCTCTCGGCTCCGGAATTATGCACACTTCTCCCTCCTTCCCACCCCTCGCGTCCTAGAGGTGCTCTGGAAGGTGTGGAACCCGCAGCAATATTTGCCTGGGAGTGTGGCGAGGCCCCGGGAGTTACGCACACACCTCATACACCTCCTCAAATCTCACAGAACTCCCTGATGAAGAGATGACTTTGAGGCAGGCTCGGGACAGAAGCTGTTAACCGATGCCTTACGGAAAACTGACAGCGAGCAACCCCCCATCACAGTTTTAAGAACACACAGGAGGTGCCCCATTTAAGCCACGTTCGAATGGAGACGAGCTTATAGAAGTAGCAGCCACAGCAGCAGTTCAAAGGAGAGTCCCCATCAGACCAGCCCGTTGTCAGCACCCTGCCAGAGTCCTACTAAGATCCTTCCATCCCGGGCACATGGAGACGGGCTGCTCTTCGCTTCCCAACAATGTCCCTTCTCTGTAGGGTAACACCATGGGACGAACATTTTCTCTGTCAAGGGATACCGGTCAGAATTGGGAAAAAGGGTCAAGGATGTCAGTAAAGAAACCCACCGTGGCTTTCTTGGCTCGTGCCGATAGGCAGGCACGGGACCAAGTCTAATGGAAGGAAGAACACGAAGGAAATAAAGAGCCAGAAATAAAGAGGGAAACATGGAGGGGTAGGGAATCAACTGACTGGTGCAGGCTTCTCTCTCTCCCTGTCTCTCTGCTTTTGTCCCTCTCTGTCTCTCTCTTTCTGTCTCACACACACACA
Source organism: Mirounga leonina (assembly GCF_011800145.1). Lineage (NCBI taxonomy): Eukaryota > Metazoa > Chordata > Mammalia > Carnivora > Phocidae > Mirounga > Mirounga leonina. The sequence goes on from NW_023270816.1 coordinate 684,282, forward strand.
CTCAAACAGATGTGCCAAGACAACCACATGATGCGTACAAAAGACACAGACACAGAGAACAATACACTGAAAGGCACAAACATCAAGATACACAGAGAGAAGCTTCAACCTGAACTTCTTCTGCCCTTTAAAGAATGAGTCAGACAAACTATCATTTAAAAAAAAAAAAAAAAAAACGGTTAAAGCCAGTTGTGTTTTTGTGAATGTAAGCACAATTAATCATATTAGCTCTTGGTACTTACTACATGTTCTGACTAAAATGGAACGAAGAACACCCTGTCCCTTGTACACATGTTGTTCATGGTCTGGGAGAAGCAGTGGACCAAGGCCTAGACTATGAGTGACAGTTTATAGCCTATATTGTCCAGTGTCTTCCCAACAATTGTTCTCTTGAACTTTCTGGAGAAGCAGGAAGAGAGTTTAACCCGTGACTTGTCTTTTACCTGTTCCTCATTTAACTAAGGTCCTCCCCCTCAAAAAAATACTTGCCCTTTACAGTCAACAATACTGTATGATAAACTTCAAAGTTGCTAACAGACCAGATCTTAGTTGTTCCTGCCACAAAAAAGAAATGGTAATTGTGTAACATGATAAAGGCATCAGCTAATGCTAAGGTGGGAATCCGATTCCCATATATAAATGGATCAAATCAACATGTTGTACACCTTAAGCCTACTCAATGTCACAGGTCAATTATGTTTCCATTTTTGAAAATACTCCTCTTTACGAAGAATCCAACACTCTCTCCCTTCAATGCCAGTACCCCCATGGTACATTTGTTGCACTCCAAAAATACCATGTTGGGTTTGGCGTGAACAAAAAGGTCTAGGATGATACTGTTCATACTGCTTAACGCAGTGCCTCGGAAGAACCAAGAAAGATGGTCATTCTGCTTTTCCACCCTAGCTTGTAGCTTTCATCCTCAAGGTCACCTCACCGTCCAAAATGGTTGATGGACCACCAGCCATGGAAAGGCTAGGCGGGACCTCTCCCAGCTGACTCAACTCTCCTCACGTAGCCTTCCCAGAAGTCCCCTACAAATTTATGTATGATACACACACACGCACACACGTATGGTCAAAACTTAGCCATGGGATCATAACTCACTATAAGGGAAACCAGACAATCTGGTCTTTTTACTGAGCACGTTGTTACCACGAGTAAAATTGGGATTCTGCGTTTAAGGAAGAAGGGAAGATTGGATATGGGGAAACAACTGGCTCAGTCATGCTTTACAAGAGCTTAAATACTTTTATTCCTTCAACAAATGTTCGTTGCATGTCAGCTCTGTGTCAGCGGCCTTCCGCAGAGTCCACGTCCGGCCCTCGGGAAAGCTCGCGCCCTGAAGCTGACGGACGCCGGCCATGGAGGCTGTTCGGGTACCTTGTGTTTGTGATCCGCCTCACACAGAGGCAGCCGCATCTCACCCGTCCGTCTTCCCTTGGCAGACATTCAGTTCTTAATGTCCCCGAACGCCAGGGGACACATGCCCCCCCCCTTTGAATGATTCCCCCGAAGAACCCCGACATAGCCTGAGGCGTGAGGACATACTCCCAGGGCAGGCTGGAGGGGTGGGGGACAAGCGGGAGGCGGGAGGGGTGGGGGGCAAGCGGGAGGCGGGAGGGG